>NW_028295747.1:1800000-2042697 GCF_964341445.2 Mesoplodon mirus | reverse complement strand
CCCTAGTCCGGAATGGAAACACACCACCAGCCCTACAGCTTACCCCCAAGCCATAGCCTATTCCTGGCCCGTACGCTGGCACTGACGCGTGCGTCAGCATGTAGCCTGACCCTCCCACGTTTCCGTACCCTCACTTATGCCCTAAGCCTTCCTGTTCCATAACACTAACCCTAGCCCTGAACGGAAACCCACCACCATCCCTACACCTAACCACCAAGCCGTAGCCTACTCCTGGCCGGTTCGCTGGCACTGACCCGTGCGTCAGCACGTAGCCTGACCCTCCCACGTTTCCGTACCCTCACCTGGGCCCTAAGCCTTGCCTTTCCCTAACCCTAACCCAAGCCCGGAACGGAAACGCACTACCAGCCCTACACCTTGCCCTACGCCATAGCCTACTCCTGGCACGTATGTTGGCACTGACACGTGCGTCAGCACATAGCCTGACCCGCACACGTTTCCGTACCCTCACCTGTGCCCTAAGCCTTGCCGTTCCCTAACCCTAACCCTAGTCCGGAATGGAAACACACCACCAGCCCTACCGCTTACCCCCAAGCCATAGCCTATTCCTGGCCCGTACGCTGGCACAGACCCATGCGTCAGCACGAAGCCTGACCCTCCCACGTTTGCGGACCCTCACCTGTGCCCTAAGCCTTGCCGTTCCCTAACAATAACCCTAGACCGGAATGGAAACCCACCACCAACCCTACACCTTTCTCTACGCCGTAGCCTATTCCTGGCTCATACGCAGGCACTGACACTTTCATCAGCAAGTAGCCTGACACGCCCACGTTTCCGTACCCTCACCTGTGCCCTAAGCCTTGCCGTTCACTAACCCTAACCCTAGCCCGGAACGGAAACCCACCACCAGCCATACACCTTACTCTATTCTGTAGCCTACACCTGGCCCGTACGCGGGCACTGACATGTGCTTCAGCACGTAGCCTGACCCTCCCATTTTCCCGTACGCTCACCTGTGCCCTAAGCCTTGTCGTTCCCTAACCCTAACCCTAGCCCGCCACGGAATCTCACCACCAGCTCTACACCATATCGTATGCCGTAGCCTAGTCCTGGCCCATACGCTGGCACTGACCCGTGTGTCAGCCTGTAGCCTGACCCTCCCACGTTTCCGTACCCTCTCCTTAGCACTAAGCCTTGCCGTTCCCTAACCCTAACCCTAGCCCGGAACAGAAATCCACCACCAGCCCTACACCTTACCCCAAGCCGTAGCCTATTCCTGGCCCGTACGCAGGCAGTGACCCTTTCATCAGCACGTAGCCTGACCCTCCCACGTTTCCGTACCCTCATCTCTGCCCTAAGCCTTGCCGTTCCCTAACCCTAACCCTAGCCCTGAACGGAAACCCACCACCAGCCCTACACCTTAACCTACGCCGTAGCCTACTCCTGGACTGTACGGTGGCACTGCCCCTTGCGTCATCATGTAGCCTGACCCTCCCACGTTTCCGTACCCTCACCTCTGCCCTAAGCCTTGCCGTTCTGTAACCCTAACCCTAGCCCGGAACGGAAACCCACCACCAGCCCTACACCTTACCCACAAGCCGTAGCCTCCTCCTGGCACGTTCGGTGGCAGTAACCCTAGCATCAGCAAGTAGCCTGAACCTCCCACGTTTCTGTACCCTCACCCGTGCCCTAAGCCTTGCCGTTCCGTAACCCTAACCCTAGCCCGGAAGGGAAACCCACCACCAGCCCTACAACTTACCCCCAAGCCGTAGCGTACTCCTGGCCCGTACGCTGGCACTGACCCGTGCGTCAGCACGTAGCGTGACTCTCCCACGTTTCCGTACCCTCACCTGTGCCCTAAGCCTTGCCGTTCCCTAACCCTAACCCTAGCCCGGAACGGAAACCCACCTCTAGCCCTACACCTTACCCTATGCTGTAGCCTACACATGGCCCGTACGCAGGCACTGACCCGTGCGTCAGCACGTAGCCTGACCCTCCCACGTTTCCGTACCCTCACCTGTGCCCTAAGACTTGCCGTTCCCTATCCCTAACCCTAGCCCGGAACGGAAAGCCACCACCAGCCCTAAAACTTAGCCACAAGCCGTAGCCTACTCCTGGCCCGTACGCTGGCACTGACCCGTGCGTCAGCACGTAGCCAGACCCCCCCACGTTTCCGTACCCTCACCTGTGCCCTAAGCTTTGCCGTTCCCTACCCCTAACTGTAGCCCGGAACGGAATCCCACCACCAGCCCTACAACTTACCTCCAAGCCGTAGCCTACTCCTGGTCCATACGCTGGCACTGACCCGTGCGTCAGAACGTATCCTGACCCTGCCTCGTTGCCGTACCCTCACATGTGCCCTAAACCTTGCCGTTCCCTAACCCTAACCCTAGTGCGGAACGGAAACCCACCACAAGCCCTACACCTTACCCCCAAGCCGTAGCCTACACGTGGTCCATACGATGGCACTGACCTGTGCGTCAGCACGTAGCCTGACCTTCCCACGTTACCGTAACGTCACCTGTGCCCTAAGCCTTGCCTTCCCTAACCCTAACCCTAGTACGTGACGGAAACACACCACAAGCCCTACACCTAACCCACAAACCATAGCATACTCCTGGCCCGTACGCTGGCACTGAACCGTGCGTCAGCACGTAGCCTGACCCTCCCAGGTTTCCGTACCCTCACCTATGCCCTAAGCCTTCCTGTTCCATAACACTAACCCTAGCCTGGAACGGAAACCCACCACCAGCCCTACACCTAACCCCCAAGCCGTAGCCTACTCCTGGCCGGTTCGCTGGCACTGACCCGTGCGTCAGCACGTAGCCTGACCCTCCCACGTTTCCGTACCCTCACCTGGGCCCTAAGCCTTGCCTTTCCCTAACCCTAACCCAAGCCTGGAACGGAAACGCACTACCAGCCCTACACCTTGCCCTACGCCATAGCCTACTCCTGGCACGTACGTTGGCACTGACACGTGCGTCAGCACATAGCCTAACCCTCACACGTTTCCGTACCCTCACCTGTGCCCTAAGCCTTGCCGTTCCCTAACCCTAACCCTAGTCCGGAATGGAAACACACCACCAGCCCTACAGCTTACCCCCAAGCCATAGCCTAATCCTGGCCCGTACGCTGGCACACACCCATGCGTCAGCACGAAGCCTGACCCTCCCACGTTTGCGGACCCTCACCTGTGCCCTAATCCTTGCCGTTCCCTAACACTAACCCTAGTCCGGAACGGAAACCCACCACCAACCCTACACCTTTCTCTACGCCGTAGCCTATTCCTGGCTCATACGCAGGCACTGACACTTTCATCAGCAAGTAGCCTGACACGCCCACGTTTCCGTACCCTCACCTGTGCCCTAAGCCTTGCCGTTCACTAACCCTAACCCTAGCCCGGAACGGAAACCCACCACCAGCCATACACCTTACTCTATTCCGTAGCCTACACCTGGCCCGTACGCGGGCACTGACATGTGCTTCAGCACGTAGCCTGACCCTCCCACATTTCCGTACCCTCACCTGTGCCCTAAGCCTTGCTGTTCCCTAACACTAAACCTAGCCTGGAATGGAAAGACACCACCAACCCTACACCTAACCACCAAGCTGTAGCCTACTCCTGGCCGGTACGCTGGCACTGACATGTGCATCAGCATGTAGCCTGACCCTCCCACGTTTCCGTAACCTCACCTGTGCCCTACACTTTGCCATTCCCTAACCCTAACTGTAGACCGAAAGGGAAACAGCCCTACACCTTACCCTACGCCATAGCCTACTCCTGGCCGGTACGCTGGCACTGACCCGTGCATCAGCACGTAGCCTGACCCTCCCACTTTTCCGTACCCTCTGCTAAGCCCTAAGCCTTGGCTTTCCCTAACTCTAACCCAAGCCCGGAACGGAATCCCACCACCAGCCCTACACCTTAATGTATGCCGTAGCCTATTCCTGGCCCGTACGCTGGCACTGACCCGTGCGTCAGCACGTAGCCTGACCCTCCCACGTTTCCGTACCCTCAACTGTGCCTTAAGCCTTGCAGTTCCCTAACCCTAACCCTAGCCCGGAATGGAAACCAACCACCAGCCCTAAACCTTTCCCTACGCCGTAGCCTACTCCTGGCCCGTACGCTGGCACTGACCCGTAAGTCAGCATGTAGTCTGACCCCCACACGTTTCCGTACCCTCACCTGGGCCCTAAGCCTTGCCGTTCCCTAACCCTAACCCTAGCCCGGAACGGAAACCCACCACAAGCCCTACACCTTACCCTATGCCGTAGCCTACTCCTGGCCCGAACGCTGGCACTGACCCGTGTGTCAGCACGTAGCCTGACCTTCCCACATTTCCGTACCTTCACCTGTGCCGTAAGCCTTGCTGTTCCCTAACCCTAAAACAAGTACGGAACGGAATCCCACCACCAGCCCTACACCTTAATGTATGCCGTAGCGTATTCCTGGCCCGTACACTGGCACTGACCCATGCGTCAGCACGTAGCCTGTCCCTCCCACGTTTCCGTACCATCAACTTTGCCCTAAGCCTTGCCGTTCCCTAACCCTAACCCTAGCCCGGTACAGAAACCCACCACCAGCCCTACACCTAAACCCCAAGCCGTAGCGTACTCCTGGCCGGTACGATTGCACTGACCCGTGCGTCAGCACGTAGCCTGACCCTCCCACTTTTCCGTACCCTCACCTGTGCCCTAAGCCTTGCCGTTCCCTAACCCTAACCCTAGCCCAGAACGGAAACCCACCACCAGCCCTACACCTTGCCCCCAAGCAGTAGCCTACTCCTGGCCCATATGCTGGCTCTGACACATGCGTCAGCTCGTAGCCTGACCCTCCCACGTTTCCGTACCCTCACCTGTGCCCTAAGCCTTGCCGTTCCATAACCCTAACCCTAGCCCGGAACGGAAACCCACCACCAGCCCTACACCTTACCCTACGGCGTAGCCTACTCCTGGCCCGTACGCTGGCACTGATCCGTGTGTCAGCACCTAGCCTCACCTTCCCACATTTCCGTACCCTCACCTGTGCCCTAAGCCTTGCCGTTCCCTAACCCTAACCCTAGCCCGGAACGGAAACCCACCACCAGCCCTACATCATACCCTACACCGTAGCCTACTCCTGGCCGTACGCTGGCACTGACCCGTGCATCAGCATGTAGCCTGACCCTCTCACGTTTCCGTAACCTCACCTGTGGCCTAAGCCTTGACATTCCCTAACCCTAACCCTAGCCCGGAACGCAAACCCACCACCAGCCCTACACCTTTCCCTACGCCGTAGCCTACTCCTGGCCCGTACGCTGGCACTGACCCATGCGTCAGCACGTAGCCTGACCCTCCCACGTTTCCGTACCATCACCTGTGCCCTAAGCCTTGCCGTTCCCTAACCCTAACCCTAGCCCGGAACGAAAACCCACCACCAGCACTAAACCTTACCCTACGCCGTAGCCTACTCCTGTCCCGTACGCTGGCACTGACACGTGCGTCAGCACGTAGCCTTACCCTCCCACGTTTCTGTACCCTCACATGTGCCCTAAGCCTTGCCGTTCCCTAACCCTAACCCTAGCCCGGAACGGAAACCCACCACCAGCCCTACACTCTATCCTATGCCGTAGCCTATACCTGGCCCGTACGCTGTCCCTGATCCGTGCGTCTGCACGTAGCCTGACCCTCCAACGTTTCCGTACCCTCACCTGTGCCCTAAGCATTGACGTTCGCTAACCCTAACCCTAGCCCGGAACGGAAACCCACCACCAGCCCTACACTAACCCCCAAGCCGTAGCCTATTCCTGGCCGGTACGATGGCACTGACCCATGCGTCAGCACGTAGCCTGACCCTCCCACGTTTCTGTACCCTCACCTGAGCCCTAAGCCTTGCCTTTCCCTAACCCTAACCCTAGCCCGGAACGGAAACCCACCACCAGCCCTAGACCTTAACCTATGCCGTAGCCTACTCCTGGCCTGTACGCTGGCACTGACCCATGCGTCAGCACGTAGCCTGATGCTCCCACGTTTCCGTACCCTCACCTGTGGCCTAAGCCTTGCCGTTCCGTAACCCTAACCCTAGCCCGGAACGGAAACCCACCACCAGCCCTACACTTTACCGTACGCCGTAGCATACTCCTGGACCATACGCGGACACTGACCCGTGCGTCAGCACGTAGCCTGACCCTCCCACGTTTCCGTAACCCTCACCAGTGCCCAAAGCCTTGCCGTTCCGTAACCCTAACCATAGCCCTGCACGGAAACGGACCACCAGCCCTACAACTTACCCCAAAGCCGTAGACTATTCCTGGCCCATAGGCTGGCACTGACCCGTAGGTCAGCAAGTAGCCTGACCCTCCCACGTTTCTGTACCCTCACCTGTGCCCTAAGCCTTGCCGTTGCCTAACCCTAACCCTAGCGCAAAACGGAAACCCACCACCAGCCCTACAACTTACCCCCAAGCCGTAGCCTACTCCTGGTCCGTACACTGGCACTGACCCGTGCGTCAGCACGTAGCCTGACCCTCCCACCTTTCCGTACCCACACCTGTGCCCTAAATCTTGCCTTTCCCTAACCCTAACCCTAGCCCATAACGGAAACCCACCACCAGCCCTAGACCATTCCCTATGCAGTAGCCTACTCCTGGCCCATACGCTGGCACTGACCCATGCGTCAGCACGTAGCCTGACCCTCCCACGTTTCTGTACCATCACCTGTGCCCTAAGCCTTGCCGTTCCCTCACCCTCACCCTAGCCAGGAATAGAAACCCACCAGCAGCCCTACAGCTTACCCCCAAGCTGTAGCCTACTCCTGGCCCGTATGGTGGCACTGACCCATGCGTCAGCACGTAGCCTGACCCTCCCACTTTTCTGTACCCTTACCTGAGCCCTAAGCCTTGCCGTTCCCTAACCCTAAACCTAGACCGGAATGGAATCCCACCAACAGCCCTACACCTTACCATATGCCGTAGCCTACTCCTGCCCGGTACGGTGCCACTGAGCGGTGCATCAGCACGTAGCCTGACCCTCCCACGTTTCCGTACCCTCAGCTGTGCCCTACGCCTTGCCGTTCCCTAACCCTATCCCTAGCCCGGAACGGAAACACACCACCAGCCCTACAACTTACCCCTAAGCCATAGCCTACTCCTGGCCTGTACGGTGACACTAACACTTGCGTCAGCATGTAGCCTGACCCTCCCACGTTTCCGTACCCTCACCTGTGCCCTAAGCCTTGCCGTTCCGTAACCCTAACCCGAGACCGGAACGAAAACCCACCACCAGCCCTACACCTTACCCCCAAACCGTAGCCTACACCTGGCCCGTTCGGTGGCACTAACCCGAGCATCAGCAAGTAGCATGACCTCCCACGTTTCTGTACCCTCACCCGTGCCCTAAGCCTTGCCATTCCGTAACCCTAACCCTAGCCCGGAACGGATACCCACCACCAGCCCTACAACTTACCCCCAAGCCGTAGCCTACTCCTGGCCCATATGCTGGCACTGACCCGTGCGTCAGCACGTAGCCTGACCCTCCCACTTTTCTGTACCCTTACCTGAGCCCTAAGCCTTGCCGTTCCCTAACCCTAACCCTAGCCCGGAAAGCAAACCCACCACCAGCCCTACACCTTTCCCTATGCCGTAGCCTACTCCTGGCCCGTACGCTGGCACTGAACCGTGCGTCATCACGTAGCCTGACCCTCCCACTTTTCTGTACCCTCACCTGTGCCCTAAGCCTTGCCGTTCCCTTACCCTAGCCCTAGCCTGGAACGGAAACCCACCACCAGCCTTACACCTTAGCCTATGCCGTAGCCTACTCCTTGCCTGTACCCTGGCACTGACCCGTGCGTCAGCACGTAGCCTGACCCTCCCACGTTTCCGTACCCTCACCTGTGCCCTAAGGCTTGCCGTTCCCTAACGCTAACTGTAGTCCGGAATGGAAAAACACCACCAGCCCTACAATTAACCCCCAAGCCGTAGCTTACTCCTGGCCAGTACGCTGGCTCTGACCCGTGCATCATCACGTAGCCTGACCCTCCCACGTTTCCGTACCCTCACCTGTGCCCTAAGCCTTGCCGTTCCCTAACCCTAACCCTAGCCAGGAACGGAAACCCACCAGCAGCCCTAAACCTTACCCCCAAGCCGTAGCCTACTCCTGGTCCATACGCTGGCACTGACCTTTGCGTCAGCACGTAGCCTGAACTTCCCACATTACCGTACCCTCACCTGTGCCGTAAGCCTTGCCGTTCCCTAACCCTAACCCTAGTACTGAACGGAAACACACCATAAGCCCTACACCTAACCCCCAAGCCGTAGCCTACTCCTGGCCCGTATGCTGGCACTGACACGTGCGTCAGCACGTAGCCTGACACTCCCACGTTTCCGTACCCTCACATGTGCCCTAAGACTTGCTGTTCCCTAACACTAACCCGAGCCTGGAACGGAAACACACCATCAGACCTACACCTAACCACCAAGCCGTAGCCTACTCCTGGCTGGTACGCTGGCACTGACCCGTGTGTCAGCACGTAGCCTGAACCTCCCACGTGTTCGTACCCTCACCTGTGCCCTAAGCCTTGCCGTTCCCTAACCCTAACCCTACCCCGGAACGGAAACCCACCACTAGCCGTAAACCGTTCCCTACGCCGTAGCCTACACCTGGCCCGTACGCTGGCACTGAACCATGCGTCAGCACGTAGTCTGACCCTCCCACGTTTCCGTACCCTCACCTGGGCCCTAAGCCTTGCCGTTTCCTAACCCTAACCCTAGCCCATGAACGGAAACACACCACCAGCCAAACACCTTACCCTACGCCGTAGCATACTCCTGGCCCGTACGCTGGCACTGACACGTGCGTCAGCACGTAGCCTAACCCTCTCACGTTTCCGTACCCTCACCTGTGCTGTAAGCCTTGCCGTTCCCTAACCCTTACCCTAGCCCGGAACGGAAACCCACCACCAGACCTACACCTTACCCTACGCCGTAGCCTACTCCTGGCCCGAATGCTGGCACTGACCCGTGCGTCAGCACGTAGCCAGACCCTCCCACGTTTCCGTACCCTCACCTGTGCCCTAAGCTTTGCCGTTCCCTAACCCTAACTGTAGCCCGGAACGGAATCCCACCACCAGCCCTACAACTTACCCCAAGCCGTAGCCTACTCCTGGTCCATACGCTGGCACTGACCCGTGCGTCAGAACGTATCCTGACCCTGCCACGTTGCCGTACCCTCACATGTGCCCTAAACCTTGCCGTTCCCTAACCCTAACCCTAGTGCCGAACGGAAACCCACCACAAGCCCTACACCTTACGCCCAAGCCGTAGCCTACACGTGGTCCATACGCTGGCACTGACCTGTGCGTCAGTACGTAGCCTGACCTTCCCACGTTACCGTAACGTCACCTGTGCCCTAAGCCTTGCCCTTCCCTAACCCTAACCCTAGTACGGGACGGAAACACACCACAAGCCCTACACCTAACCCACAAACCATAGCATACTCCTGGCCCGTACGCTGGCACTGAACCGTGCGTCAGCACGTAGCCTGACCCTCCCAGGTTTCCGTACTCTCACCTATGCCCTAAGCCTTCCTGTTCCATAACACTAAACCTAGCCTGGAACGGAAACCCACCACCAGGCCTACACCTAACCCCCAAGCCGTAGCCTACTCCTGGCCGGTTCGCTGGCACTGACCCGTGCGTCAGCACGTAGCCTGACCCTCCCACGTTTCCGTACCCTCACCTGGGCCCTAAGCCTTGCCTTTCCCTAACCCTAACCCAAGCCCGGAACGGAAACGCACTACCAGCCCTACACCTTGCCCTACGCCATAGCCTACTCCTGGCATGTACGTTGGCACTGACACGTGCGTCAGCACATAGCCTGACCCTCACACGTTTCCGTACCCTCACCTGTGCCCTAAGCCTTGCCGTTCCCTAACCCTAACCCTAGTCCGGAATGGAAACACACCACCAGCCCTACAGCTTACCCCCAAGCCATAGCCTATTCCTGGCCCGTACGCTGGCACTGACGCGTGCGTCAGCATGTAGCCTGACCCTCCCACGTTTCCGTACCCTCACTTATGCCCTAAGCCTTCCTGTTCCATAACACTAACCCTAGCCCTGAACGGAAACCCACCACCATCCCTACACCTAACCACCAAGCCGTAGCCTACTCCTGGCCGGTTCGCTGGCACTGACCCGTGCGTCAGCACGTAGCCTGACCCTCCCACGTTTCCGTACCCTCACCTGGGCCCTAAGCCTTGCCTTTCCCTAACCCTAACCCAAGCCCGGAACGGAAACGCACTACCAGCCCTACACCTTGCCCTACGCCATAGCCTACTCCTGGCACGTATGTTGGCACTGACACGTGCGTCAGCACATAGCCTGACCCGCACACGTTTCCGTACCCTCACCTGTGCCCTAAGCCTTGCCGTTCCCTAACCCTAACCCTAGTCCGGAATGGAAACACACCACCAGCCCTACCGCTTACCCCCAAGCCATAGCCTATTCCTGGCCCGTACGCTGGCACAGACCCATGCGTCAGCACGAAGCCTGACCCTCCCACGTTTGCGGACCCTCACCTGTGCCCTAAGCCTTGCCGTTCCCTAACACTAACCCTAGACCGGAATGGAAACCCACCACCAACCCTACACCTTTCTCTACGCCGTAGCCTATTCCTGGCTCATACGCAGGCACTGACACTTTCATCAGCAAGTAGCCTGACACGCCCACGTTTCCGTACCCTCACCTGTGCCCTAAGCCTTGCCGTTCACTAACCCTAACCCTAGCCCGGAACGGAAACCCACCACCAGCCATACACCTTACTCTATTCCGTAGCCTACACCTGGCCCGTACGCGGGCACTGACATGTGCTTCAGCACGTAGCCTGACCCTCCCATTTTCCCGTACGCTCACCTGTGCCCTAAGCCTTGTCGTTCCCTAACCCTAACCCTAGCCCGCCACGGAATCTCACCACCAGCTCTACACCATATCGTATGCCGTAGCCTAGTCCTGGCCCATACGCTGGCACTGACCCGTGTGTCAGCCTGTAGCCTGACCCTCCCACGTTTCCGTACCCTCTCCTTAGCACTAAGCCTTGCCGTTCCCTAACCCTAACCCTAGCCCGGAACAGAAATCCACCACCAGCCCTAAACCTTACCCCAAGCCGTAGCCTATTCCTGGCCCGTACGCAGGCAGTGACCCTTTCATCAGCACGTAGCCTGACCCTCCCACGTTTCCGTACCCTCATCTCTGCCCTAAGCCTTGCCGTTCCCTAACCCTAACCCTAGCCCGGAACGGAAACCCACCACCAGCCCTACACCTTAACCTACGCCGTAGCCTACTCCTGGACTGTACGGTGGCACTGCCCCTTGCGTCATCATGTAGCCTGACCCTCCCACGTTTCCGTACCCTCACCTCTGCCCTAAGCCTTGCCGTTCTGTAACCCTAACCCTAGCCCGGAACGGAAACCCACCACCAGCCCTACACCTTACCCACAAGCCGTAGCCTCCTCCTGGCACGTTCGGTGGCAGTAACCCTAGCATCAGCAAGTAGCCTGACCCTCCCACGTTTCTGTACCCTCACCCGTGCCCTAAGCCTTGCCGTTCCGTAACCCTAACCCTAGCCCGGAACGGAAACCCACCACCAGCCCTACAACTTACCCCCAAGCCGTAGCGTACTCCTGGCCCGTACGCTGGCACTGACCCGTGCGTCAGCACGTAGCGTGACTCTCCCACGTTTCCGTACCCTCACCTGTGCCCTAAGCCTTGCCGTTCCCTAACCCTAACCCTAGCCCGGAACGGAAACCCACCTCTAGCCCTACACCTTACCCTATGCTGTAGCCTACACATGGCCCGTACGCAGGCACTGACCCGTGCGTCAGCACGTAGCCTGACCCTCCCACGTTTCCGTACCCTCACCTGTGCCCTAAGACTTGCCGTTCCCTAACCCTAACCCTAGCCCGGAACGGAAAGCCACCACCAGCCCTAAAACTTAGCCACAAGCCGTAGCCTACTCCTGGCCCGTACGCTGGCACTGACCCGTGCGTCAGCACGTAGCCAGACCCCCCCACGTTTCCGTACCCTCACCTGTGCCCTAAGCTTTGCCGTTCCCTACCCCTAACTGTAGCCCGGAACGGAATCCCACCACCAGCCCTACAACTTACCTCCAAGCCGTAGCCTACTCCTGGTCCATACGCTGGCACTGACCCGTGCGTCAGAACGTATCCTGACCCTGCCTCGTTGCCGTACCCTCACATGTGCCCTAAACCTTGCCGTTCCCTAACCCTAACCCTAGTGCGGAACGGAAACCCACCACAAGCCCTACACCTTACCCCCAAGCCGTAGCCTATACGTGGTCCATACGATGGCACTGACCTGTGCGTCAGCACGTAGCCTGACCTTCCCACGTTACCGTAACGTCACCTGTGCCCTAAGCCTTGCCTTCCCTAACCCTAACCCTAGTACGTGACGGAAACACACCACAAGCCCTACACCTAACCCACAAACCATAGCATACTCCTGGCCCGTACGCTGGCACTGAACCGTGCGTCAGCACGTAGCCTGACCCTCCCAGGTTTCCGTACCCTCACCTATGCCCTAAGCCTTCCTGTTCCATAACACTAACCCTAGCCTGGAACGGAAACCCACCACCAGCCCTACACCTAACCCCCAAGCCGTAGCCTACTCCTGGCCGGTTCGCTGGCACTGACCCGTGCGTCAGCACGTAGCCTGACCCTCCCACGTTTCCGTACCCTCACCTGGGCCCTAAGCCTTGCCTTTCCCTAACCCTAACCCAAGCCTGGAACGGAAACGCACTACCAGCCCTACACCTTGCCCTACGCCATAGCCTACTCCTGGCACGTACGTTGGCACTGACACGTGCGTCAGCACATAGCCTAACCCTCACACGTTTCCGTACCCTCACCTGTGCCCTAAGCCTTGCCGTTCCCTAACCCTAACCCTAGTCCGGAATGGAAACACACCACCAGCCCTACAGCTTACCCCCAAGCCATAGCCTAATCCTGGCCCGTACGCTGGCACACACCCATGCGTCAGCACGAAGCCTGACCCTCCCACGTTTGCGGACCCTCACCTGTGCCCTAATCCTTGCCGTTCCCTAACACTAACCCTAGTCCGGAACGGAAACCCACCACCAACCCTACACCTTTCTCTACGCCGTAGCCTATTCCTGGCTCATACGCAGGCACTGACACTTTCATCAGCAAGTAGCCTGACACGCCCACGTTTCCGTACCCTCACCTGTGCCCTAAGCCTTGCCGTTCACTAACCCTAACCCTAGCCCGGAACGGAAACCCACCACCAGCCATACACCTTACTCTATTCCGTAGCCTACACCTGGCCCGTACGCGGGCACTGACATGTGCTTCAGCACGTAGCCTGACCCTCCCATTTTACCGTACGCTCACCTGTGCCCTAAGCCTTGTCGTTCCCTAACCCTAACCCTAGCCCGCCACGGAATCTCACCACCAGCTCTACACCATATCGTATGCCGAAGCCTAGTCCTGGCCCGTACGCTGGCACTGACCCGTGTGTCAGCATGTAGCCTGACCCTCCCACGTCTCCGTACCCTCTCCTTAGCACTAAGCCTTGCCGTTCCCTAACCCTAACCCTAGCCCGGAACAGAAACCCACCACCAGCCCTACACCTTACCCCAAGCCGTAGCCTATTACTGGCCCGTACGCAGGCACTGACCCTTTCATCAGCACGTAGCCTGACCATCCCACGTTTCCGTACCCTCAGCTGTGCCCTACGCCTTGCCGTTCCCTAACCCTATCCCTAGCCCGGAACGGAAACACACCACCAGCCCTACAACTTACCCCTAAGCCGTAGCCTACTCCTGGCCTGTACGGTGGCACTGACCCTTGCGTCAGCATGTAGCCTGACCCTCCCACGTTTCCGTACCCTCACCTGTGCCCTAAGCCTTGCCGTTCCGTAACCCTAACTCGAGCCCTGAACGGAAACCCACCACCAGCCCTACACCTTACCCCCAAGCCGTAGCCTACACCTGGCCCGTTCGGTGGCACTAACCCGAGCATCAGCAAGTAGCATGACCTCCCACGTTTCTGTACCCTCACCCGTGCCCTAAGCCTTGCCATTCCGTAACCCTAAACCTAGCCAGGAACGGATACCCACCACCAGCCCTACAACTTACCCCCAAGCCGTAGCCTACTCCTGGCCCATATGCTGGCACTGACCCGTGCGTCAGCACGTAGCGTGACCCTCCCACGTTTCCGTACCCTCACCTGTGCCCTAAGCCTTGCCGTTCCCTAACCCTAACCCTAGCCCGGAATGTAAACCCACCACCAGCCCTACACATTACCCTATGCTGTAGCCTACACCTGGCCCATATGCGGGCACTGACACGTGCGTCAGCACGTAGCCTGACCCTCCCACGTTTCCGTACCCACACCTGTGCCCTAAGCCTTGCCGTTCCCTAACCCTAACCCTAGCCCGGAACGCAAACCCACCACCAGCCCTACACATTTCCCTATGCCGTAGCCTACTCCTGACCCGTACGCTGGCACTGAACCGTGCGTCATCACGTAGCCTGACCCTCCCACTTTTCTGTACCCTCACCTGTGCTCTAAGCCTTGCCGTTCCCTTACCCTAGCCCTAGCATGGAACGGAAACCCACCACCAGCCTTACTTCTTAGCCTATGCCATAGCCTACTCCTTGCCTGTACCCTGGCACTGACCCGTGCGTCAGCACGTAGCCTGACCCTCCCACGTTTCCGTACCCTCACCTGTGCCCTAAGCCTTGCCGTTCCCTAACCCTAACCCTAGCCCGGAACGGAAACCCACCACCAGCCCTAAACCTTACCCCCAAGCCGTAGCCTACTCCTGGTCCATACGCTGGCACTGACCTTTGCGTCAGCACGTAGCCTGAACTTCCCACATTACCGTACCCTCACCTGTGCCGTAAGCCTTGCCGTTCCCTAACCCTAACCCTAGTACTGAACGGAAACACACCATAAGCCCTACACCTAACCCCCAAGCCGTAGCCTACTCCTGGCCCGTATGCTGGCACTGACCCGTGCGTCAGCACGTAGCCTGACACTCCCACGTTTCCGTACCCTCACATGTGCCCTAAGACTTGCTGTTCCCTAACACTAACCCGAGCCTGGAACGGAAACACACCATCAGACCTACACCTAACCACCAAGCCGTAGCCTACTCCTGGCTGGTACGCTGGCACTGACCCATGTGTCAGCACGTAGCCTGACCCTCCCACGTGTTCGTACTCTCACCTGTGCCCTAAGCCTTGCCGTTCCCTAACCCTAACCCTACCCCGGAACGGAAACCCACCACTAGCCCTAAACCGTTCCCTACGCCGTAGCCTACACCTGGCCCGTACGCTGGCACTGAACCATGCGTCAGCACGTAGTCTGACCCTCCCACGTTTCCGTACCCTCACCTGGGCGCTAAGCCTTGCCGTTTCCTAACCCTAACCCTAGCCCATGAACGGAAACACACCACCAGCCAAACACCTTACCCTACGCCGTAGCATACTCCTGGCCCGTACGCTGGCACTGACCCGTGCGAAAGCACGTAGCCTAACCCTCTCACGTTTCCGTACCCTCACCTGTGCTGTAAGCCTTGCCGTTCCCTAACCCTTACCCTAGCCCGGAACGGAAACCCACCACCAGCCCTACACCTTACCCTACACCGTAGCCTACTCCTGGCCCGAATGCTGGCACTGACCCGTGCGTCAGCACGTAGCCAGACCGTCCCACGTTTCCGTACCCTCACCTGTGCCCTAAGCCTTGCCGTTCCCTAACCCTAACCCTAGCCCGGAACGGAAACCCACCACCAGCCCTACAACTTACCCCCAAGCCGTAGCCTACTCCTGGCCGGTACGCTGGCACTGACCCGTGCGTCAGCACGTAGCCTGACCCTCCCACATTTCCGTACCCTCACCTGTGCCCTAAGCTTTGCCGTTCCCTAACCCTAACTGTAGCCCGGAACAGAAACCCACCACCAGCCCTACAACTTACCCCCAAGCCGTAGCCTACTCCTGGTCCATACGCTGGCACTGACCCGTCCGTCAGAACGTATCCTGACCCTGCCACGTTGCCATACCCTCACATGTGCCCTAAACCTTGCCGTTCCCTAACCCTAACCCTAATGCCGAACGGAAACCCACCACAAGCCCTACACCTTACCCCCAAGCCGTAGCCTACACGTGGTCCATACGCTGGCACTGACCTGTGCGTCAGCACGTAGCCTGACCTTCCCACGTTACCGTAACGTCACCTGTGCCCTAAGCCTTGCCCTTCCCTAACCCTAACCCTAGTACGGGACGGAAACACACCACAAGCCCTACACCTAACCCACAAACCATAGCATACTCCTGGCCCGTACACTGGCACTGAACCGTGCGTCAGCACGTAGCCTGACCCTCCCAGGTTTCCGTACCCTCACCTATGCCCTAAGCCTTCCTGTTCCATAACACTAACCCTAGCCCGGAACGGAAACCCACCACCAGCCCTACACCTAACCCCCAAGCCGTAGCCTACTCCTGGCCGGTTCGCTGGCACTGACCCGTGCGTCAGCACGTAGCCTGACACTCCCACGTTTCCGTACCCTCACCTGGGCCCTAAGCCTTGCCTTTCCCTAACCCTAACCAAAGCCCGGAACGGAAACGCACTACCAGCCCTACACCTTGCCCTACGCCATAGCCTACTCCTGGCAAGTACGTTGGCACTGACACGTGCGTCAGCACATAGCCTGACCCTCACACGTTCCCGTACCCTCACCTGTGCCCTAAGCCTTGCCGTTCCCTAACCCTAACCCTAGTCCGGAATGGAAACACACCACCAGCCCTACAGCTTACCCCCAAGCCATAGCCTATTCCTGGCCCGTACGCTGGCACTGACCCGTGCATCATCACGTAGCCTGACCCTCCCACGTTTCTGTACCCTCACCTGTGCCCTAAGCCTTGCCGTTCCCTAACCCTAACCCTAGCCCGGAACGGAAACCCACCACCAGCCCTTCACCTTACCCCCAAGCCGTAGCCTACTCCTGGACCGTACGCTGGCACAGACCCGTGCGTCAGCATGAAGCCTGACCCTCCCACGTTTGCGGACCCTCACCTGTGCCCTAAGCCTTGCCGTTCCCTAACACTAACCCTAGACCAGAACGGAAACCCACCACCAACCCTACACCTTTCTCTACGCCGTAGCCTATTCCTGGCTCATACGCAGGCACTGACACTTTCATCAGCAAGTAGCCTGACCCGCCCACGTTTCCGTACCCTCACCTGTGCCCTAAGCCTTGCCGTTCACTAACCCTAACACTAGCCCGGAACGGAAACCCACCACCAGCCATACACCTTGCTCTATTCCGTAGCCTACACCTGGCCCGTACGCGTGCACTGACCTTTGCTTCAGCACGTAGCCTGACCCTCCCATTTTACCGTACGCTCACCTGTGCCCTAAGCCTTGTCATTCCCTAACCCTAACCCTAGCCCGGCACGGAATCTCACCACGAGCTCTACACCATATCGTATGCCGTAGCCTACTCCTGGCCCGTACGCTGGCACTGACCCGTGTGTCAGCATGTAGCCTGACCCTCCCACGTTTCCGTACCCTCATCTGTGCCCTAAGCCTTGCCGTTCCCTAACCCTAAACCTAGCCCGGAACAGAAACCCACCACCAGCCCTACACCTTACCCCAAGCCGTAGCCTATTCCTGGCCCGTACGCAGGCACTGACCCTTTCATCAGCACGTAGCCTGACCCTCCCACGTTTCCGTACCCTCATCTGTGCCCTAAGCCTTGCCGTTCCCTAACCCTAACCCTAGCCCGGAACGGAAACCCACCACCAGCCCTACACCATAACCTACGCCGTAGCCTACTCCTGGACTGTACGGTGGCACTGCCCCTTGCGTCATCATGTAGCCTGACCCTCCCACGTTTCCGTACCCTCACCTCTGCCCTAAGCCTTGCCGTTCTGTAACCCTAACCCTAGCCCGGAACGGAAACCCACCACCAGCCCTACACCTTACCCCCAAGCCGTAGCCTACTCCTGGCACGTTCGGTGGCAGTAACCCTAGCATCAGCAAGTAGCCTGACCCTCCCATGTTTGTGTACCCTCACCCGTGCCCTAAGCCTTGCCGTTCCGTAACCCTAACCCTAGCCCGGAACGGAAACCCACCACTAGCCCTACACCTTACCCTATGCTGTAGCCTACACATGGCCCGTACGCGGGCACTGACCCGTGCGTCAGCACGTAGCCTGACCCTCCCACGTTTCCGTACCCTCACCTGTGCCCTAAGCCTTGCCGTTCCCTATCCCTAACCCTAGCCCGGAACGGAAAGCCACCACCAGCCCTAAAACTTAGCCACAAGCCGTAGCCTACTCCTGGCCCGTACGCTGGCACTGACCCGTGCGTCAGCACGTAGCCTGACCCTCCCACTTTTCCGTACCCTCACCTGTGCCCTAAGACTTGCCGTTCCCTAACCCTAGCCCGGAACGGAAACCCACCACCAGCCCTACACCATACGCTACACCGTAGCCTACTCCTGGCTCGTACGCTGGCACTGACCCGTGCGTCAGCATGTAGCCTAACCCTCTCACGTTTCCATACCCTCACATGTGCCCTAAGCCTTGACGTTCCCTATCCCTAACCCTAGCCCGGAACGCAAACCCACCACCAGCCCTACACCTTTCCCTACGCCGTAGCATACTCCTGGCCCGTATGCTGGCACTGACCCTTGTGTCATCACGTAGCCTGACCCTCCCACTTTTCCGTACCCTCACCTGTGCCCTAAGCCTTGCCGTTCCCTTACCCTAACACTAGCCCGGAACGGAAACCCACCACCCGCCCTACACCTTACCCTATGCCGTAGCCTACTCCTTGCCCATACCCTGGCATTGACCCGTGCTTCAGCACGTAGCCATACACTCCCACGTTTCCGTACCCTCACATGTGCCCTAAGCCTTGCCATTCCCTAACCGTAACCGTAGCCCGGAACGAAAACCCACCACCAGCCCTAAACCTTACACTACGCCGTAGCCTACTCCTGGCCCGTACGCTGGCACTGACCCGTGCGTCACCACGTAGCCTGACCCTCCCACGTTTCCGTACCCTCACCTGTGCCCTAAGCCTTGCCGTTCCCTAACCCTAACCCTAACTCGGAACGGAAACCCACCACCATCCCTAAACCTTTCCCTAGTGGGTAGCCTACTCCTCGCCCGTACGCTCGCACTGACCCGTGCGTCAACATGTAGTTTGACCATCCCACGTTTCCGTACCCTCACGTGGGCCCTCAGCCTTGCCATTCCCTAACACTAACCTTAGCCCGGAAGGGAAACCCACCACCAGCCCTAAACCTTACCCAATGCCGTAGCCTACACCTGGCCCATACGCGGGCACTGACCTGTGCTTCAGCACGTAGCCTGGCCATCCCACGTTTGCGGACCCTCACCTGTGCCCTAAGACTTGCCGTTCCCTAACCCTAACCCTAGCCCGGAACGGAAACCCACCACCAGCCCTACACATGTCCCTACGCCGTAGCCTATTCCTGGCTCGTACGCAGGCACTGAAACTTTCATCAGCACTTAGCCTGAACCTCCCACGTTTCTGTAACCTCACCTGTGCCCTAAGCCTTGCCGTTCACTAACCCTAACCCTAGACCGGAACGGAAAACCACCATCAGCCCTACACCTTACCCCCAAGCCGTAGCCTACTCCTGGCCGGTACGCTGGCACTGACACGTGCGTCAGCACGTAGCCTGACCCTCACACGTTTCCGTACCCTCACCTGTGCCCTAAGCCTTGCCGTTTCCTAACCCTAACCCTAGCCCGGAACGGACACCCACCATCAGCCCTACACTTTACCCTACGCCGTAGCCTACTCCTGGCCTGTACGCTGACACTGACACGTGTGTCAGCACGTAGCCTGACCCTCCTACGTTTCCGTACCCTCACCTGTGCCCTAAGCCTTGCCGTTCCATAACCCTAACCCTAGCCCGGAACGGAAAACCACCACCAGCCCTAAACCTTTCCCTACGCCGTAGCCTACTCCTGGCCCGTACGCTGGCACTCACCCGTGCGTCAGCATGTAGTCTGACCCCCACACGTTTCCGTACCCTCACCTGGGCCCTAAGCCTTGCCGTTCCCTAACCCTAACCCTAGCCCGGAACGGAAACCCACCACAAGCCCTACACCTTACACTATGCCGTAGCCTACTCCTGGCCCGAACGCTGGCACTGACCCTTGCGTCAGCACGTAGCCTGACCTTCCCATATTTCCGTACCTTCACCTGTGCCGTAAGCCTTGCTGTTCCCTAACCCTAAACCTAGTACGGAACGGAAAACCATCACCAGCCCTACACCTAACCTCCAAGCCATAGCCTAATTATGGCCCGTACGCTGGCACTGACCCGTGCGTCAGCACGTAGCCTGACCCTCCCACGTTTCCGTACCATCACATTTGCCCTAAGCCTTGCCGTTCCCTAACCCTAACCCTAGCCCGGTACAGAAACCCACCACCAGCCCTACAACTAACCCCCAAGCCGTAGCCTACTCCTGGCCGGTACGATTGCACTGACCCATGCGTCAGCACGTAGCCTGACCCTCCCACGTTTCTGTATCCTCACCTGTGCCCTAAGCCTTGCCGTTCCCTAACCCTAACCCAAGCCCTGAACGGAAAACCACCACTAGCCCTACACTTTACCCTACGCCGTAGCCTACTCCTGGCCCGTACGCTGGCAGTGACCCGTGCGTCAGCAAATAGCCTGACCCTCCCACTCTTCCGTACCCTCACCTGTGCCCTAAGCCTTGCCGTTCCCTAACCCTAACCCTAGCCCGGTACAGAAACCCACCACCAGCCCTACACCTAAAGCCCAAGCCGTAGCCTACTCCTGGCCGGTACGATTGCACTGACCCGTGCGTCAGCACGTAGCCTGACCCTCCCACGTTTCTGTATCCTCACCTGTGCCCTAAGCCTTGCCGTTCCCTAACACTAACCCTAGCCCTGAACGGAAAACCACCACTAGCCCTAAACTTTACCCTACGCCGTAGCCTACTCCTGGCCCGTACGCTGGCACTGACCCGTGCGTCAGCAAGTAGCCTGACCCTCCCACGTTTCTGTATCCTCACCTGTGCCCTAAGCCTTGTTGTTCCCTAACTCTAACCCTAGCCCTGAAGGGAAAACCACCACCAGCCCTACACTTTACCCTACGCCGTAGCCTACTCCTGGCCCGTACGCTGGCTCTGACACATGCGTCAGCACGTAGCCTGACCCTCCCACGTTTCCGTACCCTCACCTGTGCCCTAAGCCTTGCCGTTCCCTAACCCTAACCCTAGCCCGGAACGGAAAACCACCACCAGCCCTACACCATACCCTACACCGTAGCCTACTCCTGGCCCGTACGCTGGCACTGACCCGTGCGTCAGCATGTAGCCTGACCCTCTCACGTTTCCGTACCCTCACCTGTGCCGTAAGCCTTGACGTTCCCTAACCCTAACCCTAGCCCGGAACGCAAACCCACCACCAGCCCTACACCTTTCCCTATGCCGTAGACTACTCCTGGCCCATACGCTGGCACTGACCCGTGCGTCAGCACGTAGCCTAACCCTCCCACGTTTCCGTACCCTCACCTGTGCCCTAAGCCTTGCCGTTCCCTAACCAAAACCCTAAACCAGAACGGAAACCCACCACCATCCCTAAACCTTTCCCTACTGGGTAGCCTACTCCTCGCCCGTACGCTCGCACTGACCCGTGCGTCAGCATGAAGTTTGACCCTCCCACGTTTCCGTACCCTCACCTGGGCCCTAAGCCTTGCCATTCCCTAACACTAAC
The DNA here is from genome assembly GCF_964341445.2 of Mesoplodon mirus. Classification (NCBI taxonomy): domain Eukaryota; kingdom Metazoa; phylum Chordata; class Mammalia; order Artiodactyla; family Ziphiidae; genus Mesoplodon; species Mesoplodon mirus. The sequence continues at coordinate 2,020,945 of NW_028295747.1, read as the reverse complement.
CTTAGTCCAGAAAGGAAACCCACCACCAGCCCTACACCTTACCCTATGCCGTAGCCTACACCTGGCCCATACACAGGCACTGACCTGTGCTTCAGCACGTAGCCTGACCCTCCCACGTTTGCGGACCCTCACCTGTGCCCTAAGACTTGTCGTTCCCTAACACTAACCCTAGCCCGGAACGGAAACCCACGACCAGCCCTACACCTTTCCCTACGCCGTAGCCTATTCCTGGCTCGTACGCAGGCACTGACACTTTCATCAGCACGTAGCCTGACGCTCCCACGTTTCTGTACCCTCACCTGTGCCCTAAGCCTTGCCGTTCACTAACCCTAACCCTAGCCCAGAACGGAAACCCACCAGCAGCCCTACACCTTACCCCCAAGCCGTAGCCTAATCCTGGCCGGTATGCTGGCACTGACACGTGCGTCAGCACGAAGCCTGACCCTCACACGTTTCCGTACCTCCACCTGTGCCCTAAGCCTTGCCGTTTCCTAACCCTAACCCTAGCCCGGAACAGAAACCCACCACCAGCCGTACACTCTACCCTACGCCATAGCCTATTCCTGGCCCGTACGCTGGCTCTGAGCCGTGTGTCATCACGTAGCCTGACCCTCCCACGTTTCCGTACCCTCACCTGTGCCCTAAGCCTTGACGTTCCCTAACCCTAACCCTAGCCCAGAACGGAAACCCACCACCAGCCCTAGACCTTACCCTATGGCGTAGCCTACTCCTGGCCTGTACGCTGACACAGACACATGCGTCAGCACGTAACCGGACCCTACCACTTTTTTGTACCCTTACCTGAGACCTAAGCCTTGCCGTTCCCTAACCCTAAACCTAGCCCGGAATGGAATCCCACCACCAGCCCTACACCTTACCATATGCCGTAGCCTACTCCTGCCCGGTACGGTGCCACTGAGCTGTGAATCAGCACGTAGCCTGACCCTCCCACGTTTCCGTACCCTCAGCTGTGCCCTACGCCTTGCCGTTCCCTAACCCTATCCCTAGCCCGGAACAGAAACACACCACCAGCCCTACAACTTACCCCTAAGCCGTAGCCTACTCCTGGCCTGTACGGTGGCACTGACCCTTGCGTCAGCATGTAGCCTGACCCTCCCACGTTTCCGTACCCTCACCTGTGCCCTAAGCCTTGCCGTTCCGTAATCCTAACCCGAGCCCTGAACGGAAACCCACCACCAGCCCTACACCTTACCCCCAAGCCGTAGCCTACACCTGGCCCGTTCGGTGGCACTAACCCGAGCATCAGCAAGTAGCATGACCTCCCACGTTTCTGTACCCTCACCCGTGCCCTAAGCCTTGCCATTCCGTAACCCTAACCCTAGCCCGGAACGGATACCCACCACCAGCCCTACAACTTACCCCCAAGCCGTAGCCTACTCCTGGCCCATATGCTGGCACTGAACCGTGCGTCAGCACGTAGCCTGACCCTCCCACATTTCCGTACCCTCACCTGTGCCCTAAGCTTTGCCGTTCCCTAACCCTAACTGTAGCCCGGAACAGAAACCCACCACCAGCCCTACAACTTACCCCCAAGCCGTAGCCTACTCCTGGTCCATACACTGGCACTGACCCGTCCGTCAGAACCTATCCTGACCCTGCCAAGTTGCCGTACCCTCACATGTGCCCTAAACCTTGCCGTTCCCTAACCCTAACCCTAGTGCCGAACGGAAACCCACCACAAGCCCTACACCTTACCCCCAAGCCGTAGCCTACACGTGGTCCATACGCTGGCACTGACCTGTGCGTCAGCACGTAGCCTGACCTTCCCACGTTACCGTAACGTCACCTGTGCCCTAAGCCTTGCCCTTCCCTAACCCTAACCCTAGTACGGGACGGAAACACACCACAAGCCCTACACCTAACCCACAAACCATAGCATACTCCTGGCCCGTACGCTGGCACTGAACCGTGCGTCAGCACGTAGCCTGACCCTCCCAGGTTTCCGTACCCTCACCTATGCCCTAAGCCTTCCTGTTCCATAACACTAACCCTAGCCCGGAACGGAAACCCACCACCAGCCCTACAGCTAACCCCCAAGCCGTAGCCTACTCCTGGCCGGTTCGCTGGCACTGACCCGTGCGTCAGCACGTAGCCTGACCCTCCCACGTTTCTGTACCCTCACCTGTGCCCTAAGCCTTGCCGTTCCCTAACACTAACCCTAGACCGGAACGGAAACCCACCACCAGCCCTACACCTTTCTCTACGCCGTAGCCTATTCCTGGCTCATACGCAGGCACTGACACTTTCATCAGCAAGTAGCCTGACCCGCCCACGTTTCCGTACCCTCACCTGTGCCCTAAGCCTTGCCGTTCACTAACCCTAACACTAGCCCGGAACGGAAACCCACCACCAGCCATACACCTTGCTCTATTCCGTAGCCTACACCTGGCCCGTACGCGGGCACTGACCTTTGCTTCAGCACGTAGCCTGACCCTCCCATTTTACCGTACGCTCACCTGTGCCCTAAGCCTTGTCATTCCCTAACCCTAACCCTAGCCCGGCACGGAATCTCACCACCAGCTCTACACCATATCGTATGCCGTAGCCTAGTCCTGGCCCGTACGCTGGCACTGACCCGTGTGTCAGCATGTAGCCTGACACTCCCAAGTTTCCGTACCCTCTCCTTAGCACTAAGCCTTGCCGTTCCCTAACCCTAACCCTAGCCCGGAACAGAAACCCACCACCAGCCCTACACCTTACCCCAAGCCGTAGCCTATTCCTGGCCCATACGCAGGCACTGACCCTTTCATCAGCACGTAGCCTGACCCTCCCACGTTTCCGTACCCTCATCTGTGCCCTAAGCCTTGCCGTTCCCTAACCCTAACCCTAGCCCGGAACGGAAACCCACCACCAGCCCTACACCTTAACCTACGCCGTAGCCTACTCCTGGACTGTACGGTGGCACTGCCCCTTGCGTCATCATGTAGCCTGACCCTCCCACGTTTCCGTACCCTCACCTCTGCCCTAAGCCTTGCCGTTCTGTAACCCTAACCCTAGCCCGGAACGGAAACCCACCACCAGGCCTACACCTTACCCCCAAGCCGTAGCCTACTCCTGGCACGTTCGGTGGCAGTAACCCTAGCATCAGCAAGTAGCCTGACCCTCCCACGTTTGTGTACCCTCACCCGTGCCCTAAGCCTTGCCGTTCCGTAACCCAAACCCTAGCCCGGAACGGAAACCCACCACCAGCCCTACACCTTACCCCCAAGCCGTAGCGTACTCCTGGCCCATATGCTGGCACTGACCCGTGCGTCAGCACGTAGCCTGACCCTTCCACTTTTCCGTACCCTCACCTGTGCCCTAAGCCTTGCCGTTCCCTAACCCTAACCCTAGCCCGGAACGGAAACCCACCACCAGCCCTACACCATACGCTACACCGTAGCCTACTCCTGGCTCGTACGCTGGCACTGACCCGTGCGTCAGCATGTAGCCTGACCCTCTCACGTTTCCATACCCTCACATGTGCCCTAAGCCTTGACGTTCCCTATCCCTAACCCTAGCCCGGAACGCAAACCCACCACCAGCCCTACACCTTTCCCTACGCCGTAGCATACTCCTGGCCCGTACGCTGGCACTGACCCTTGTGTCATCACGTAGCCTGACCCTCCCACTTTTCCGTACCCTCACCTGTGCCCTAAGCCTTGCCGTTCCCTTACCCTAACCCTAGCCCGGAACGGAAACCCACCACCCGCCCTACACCTTACCCTATGCTGTAGCCTACTCCTTGCCCGTACCCTGGCACTGACCCGTGCTTCAGCACGTAGCCATACACTCCCACGTTTCCGTACCCTCACATGTGCCCTAAGCCTTGCCATTCCCTAACCCTAACCGTAGCCCGGAATGAAAACCCACCACCAGCCCAAAACCTTACACTACGCCGTAGCCTACTCCTGGCCCGTACGCTGGCACTGACCCGTGCGTCAGCACGTAGCCTGACCCTCCCACGTTTCCGTACCCTCACCTGTGCCCTAAGCCTTGCCGTTCCCTAACCCTAACCCTAACTTGGAACGGAAACCCACCACCATCCCTAAACCTTTCCCTAGTGGGTAGCCTACTCCTCGCCCGTACGCTCGCACTGACCCGTGTGTCAACATGTAGTTTGACCCTCCCACGTTTCCGTACCCTCACGTGGGCCCTCAGCCTTGCCATTCCCTAACACTAACCTTAGCCCGGAAGGGAAACCCACCACCAGCCCTACACCTTACCCAATGCCGTAGCCTACACCTGGCCCATACGCGGGCACTGACCTGTGCTTCAGCACGTAGCCTGGCCATCCCCCGTTTGCGGACCCTCACCTGTGCCCTAAGACTTGCCGTTCCCTAACCCTAACCCTAGCCCGGAACGGAAACCCACCACCAGCCCTACACATTTCCCTACACCGTAGCCTATTCCTGGCTCGTACGCAGGCACTGACACTTTCATCAGCACTTTGCCTGACCCTCCCACGTTTCTGTACCCTCACCTGTGCCCTAAGCCTTGCCGTTCACTAACCCTAACCCTAGACCAAAACGGAAAACCACCACCAGCCCTACAACTTACCCCCAAGCCGTAGCCTACTCCTGGCCGGTACGCTGGCACTGACACGTGCGTCAGCACGTAGCCTGACCCTCACACGTTTCCGTACCCTCACCTGTGCCCTAAGCCTTGCCGTTTCCTAACCCTAACCCTAGATCCGAACGTACACCCACCATCAGCCCTACACTTTACCCTACGCCGTAGCCTACTCCTGGCCCGTACGCTGGCACTGACCCGTGTGTCAGCACGTAGCGTGACCCTCCCACGCTTCCGTACCCTCTCCTTTGCACTAAGCCTTGCCTTTCCGTAACCCTAACCGTAGCCCGGAACGGAAACCCACCACCAGCCCTACACCTTACCCCAAAGCCGTAGCCTACTCCTGGCCCGTACGCTGGCACTGACCAGTGCGTCAGCACGTAGCCTGACCCTCCCACGTTTCCGTACCATCACCTGTGCCCTAAGCCTTGCCGTTCCCTCCCGCTCACCCTAGCCAGGAACAGAAAACCATCAGCAGCCCTACACATTACCCTACGCTGTAGCCTACTCCTGGCACGTACGCTGGCACTGACTCGTGCGTCAGCACGTAGCCTGATCCTCACACGTTTCCGTACCCTCACCTGTGCCCTAAGCCTTACCGTTCCCTAACCCTAACCCTAGCCCGGAACTGAAATCCACCAGCAGCCATACAGCTTACCCCCAAGCCATAGCCTATTCCTGGCCCGTACGATGGCACTGACACATGCGTCAGCATGTAGCCTGACCCTCCCACGTTTCCGTACCCTCACCTGTGCCCTAAGCCTTGCCGTTCCATAACCCTAACCCTAGCCCGGAACGTAAACCCACCACCAGCCCTACACTTTACCCTATGCTGTAGCCTACACCTGGCCCGTATGCGGGCACTGACACATGCGTCAGCACGTAGCCTGACCCTCCCACGTTTCCGTACCCTCACCTGTGCCCTAAGCCTTGCAGTTCCCTAACCCTAACCCTAGCCCGGAACGCAAACCCACCACCAGCCCTACACTTTTCCCTATGCCGTAGCCTACTCCTGGCCCGTACGCTGGCACAGACCCGTGCGTCAGCATGAAGCCTGACCCTCCCACGTTTGCGGACCCTCACCTGTGCCCTAAGCCTTGCCGTTCCCTAACACTAACCCTAGACCGGAACGGAAACCCACCACCAGCCCTACACCTTTCTCTACGCCGTAGCCTATTCCTGGCTCATACGCAGGCACTGACACTTTCATCAGCAAGTAGCCTGACCCGCCCACGTTTCCGTACCCTCACCTGTGCCCTAAGCCTTGCCGTTCACTAACCCTAACACTAGCCCGGAACGGAAACCCACCACCAGCCATACACCTTGCTCTATTCCATAGCCTACACCTGGCCCGTACGCGGGCACTGACCTTTGCTTCAGCACGTAGCCTGACCCTCCCATTTTACCGTACGCTCACCTGTGCCCTAAGCCTTGTCATTCCCTAACCCTAACCATAGACCGGCACGGAATCTCACCATCAGCTCTACACCATATCGTATGCCGTAGCCTAGTCCTGGCCCGTACGCTGGCACTGACCCGTGTGTCAGCATGTAGTCTGACACTCCCACGTTTCCGTACCCTCTCCTTAGCACTAAGCCTTGCCGTTCCCTAACCCTAACCCTAGCCCGGAACAGAAACCCACCACCAGCCCTACACCTTACCCCAAGCCGTAGCCTATTCCTGGCCCGTACGCAGGCACTGACCCTTTCATCAGCACGTAGCCTGACCCTCCCACGTTTCCGTACCCTCATCTGTGCCCTAAGCCTTGCCGTTCCCTAACCCTAACCCTAGCCCGGAACGGAAACCCACCACCAGCCCTACACCTTAACCTACGCCGTAGCCTACTCCTGGACTGTACGGTGGCACTGCCCCTTGCGTCATCATGTAGCCTGACCCTCCCACGTTTCCGTACCCTCACCTCTGCCCTAAGCCTTGCCGTTCTGTAACCCTAACCCTAGCCCGGAACGGAAACCCACCACCAGCCCTACACCTTACCCCCAAGCCGTAGCCTACTCCTGGCACGTTCGGTGGCAGTAACCCTAGCATCAGCAAGTAGCCTGACCCTCCCACGTTTGTGTACCCTCACCCGTGCCCTAAGCCTTGCCGTTCCGTAACCCAAACCCTAGCCCGGAACGGAAACCCACCACCAGCCCTACACCTTACCCCCAAGCCGTAGCGTACTCCTGGCCCATATGCTGGCACTGACCCGTGCGTCAGCACGTAGCGTGACTCTCCCACGTTTCCGTACCCTCACCTGTGCCCTAAGCCTTGCCGTTCCCTAAACCTAACCCTAGCCCGGAACGGAAGCCCACCACTAGCCCTACACCTTACCCTATGCTGTAGCCTACACATGGCCCGTACACGGGCACTAACCCGTGCGTCAGCACGTAGCCTGACCCTCCCACGTTTCCGTACCCTCACCTGTGCCCTAAGCCTTGCCGTTCCCTATCCCTAACCCTAGCCCGGAACGGAAAGCCACCACCAGCCCTAAAACTTAGCCACAAGCCGTAGCCTACTCCTGGCCCGTACGCTGGCACTGACCCGTGCGTCAGCACGTAGCCTGACCCTCCCACTTTTCCGTACCCTCACCTGTGCCCTAAGCCTTGCCGTTCCCTAACCCTAACCCTAGCCCGGAATGGAAACCCACCACCAGCCCTACACCATACGCTACACCGTAGCCTACTCCTGGCTCGTACGCTGGCACTGACCCGTGCGTCAGCATGTAGCCTGACCCTCTCACGTTTCCATACCCTCACATGTGCCCTAAGCCTTGACGTTCCCTATCCCTAACCCTAGCCCGGAACGCAAACCCACCACCAGCCCTACACCTTTCCCTACGCCGTAGCATACTCCTGGCCCGTATGCTGGCACTGACCCTTGTGTCATCACGTAGCCTGACCCTCCCACTTTTCCGTACCCTCACCTGTGCCCTAAGCCTTGCCGTTCCCTTACCCTAACCCTAACCCGAAACGGAAACCCACCACCCGCCCTACACCTTACCCTATGCTGTAGCCTACTCCTTGCCCGTACCCTGGCACTGACCCGTGCTTCAGCACGTAGCCATACACTCCCACGTTTCCGTACCCTCACATGTGCCCTAAGCCTTGCCATTCCCTAACCGTATCCGTAGCCCGGAACGAAAACCCACCACTAGCCCAAAACCTTACACTACGCCGTAGCCTACTCCTGGCCCGTACGCTGGCACTGACCCGTGCGTCAGCACGTAGCCTGACCCTCCCACGTTTCCGTACCCTCACCTGTGCCCTAAGCCTTGCCGTTCCCTAACCCTAACCCTAACTCGGAACGGAAACCCACCACCATCCCTAAACCTTTCCCTAGTGGGTAGCCTACTCCTCGCCCGTACGCTCGCACTGACCCGTGTGTCAACATGTAGTTTGACCCTCCCACGTTTCCGTACCCTCACGTGGGCCCTCAGACTTGCCATTCCCTAACACTAACCTTAGCCCGGAAGGGAAACCCACCACCAGCCCTACACCTTACCCAATGCCGTAGCCTACACCTGGCCCATACGCGGGCACTGACCTGTGCTTCAGCACGTAGCCTGGCCATCCCACGTTTGCGGACCCTCACCTGTGCCCTAAGACTTGCCGTTCCCTAACCCTAACCCTAGCCCGGAACGGAAACCCACCACCAGCCCTACACATTTCCCTACGCCGTAGCCTATTCCTGGCTCGTACGCAGGCACTGACACTTTCATCAGCACTTAGCCTGACCCTCCCACGTTTCTGTACCCTCACCTGTGCCCTAAGCCTTGCCGTTCACTAACCCTAACCCTAGACCAGAACGGAAAACCACCACCAGCCCTACAACTTACCCCCAAGCCGTAGCCTACTCCTGGCCGGTACGCTGGCACTGACACGTGCGTCAGCACGTAGCCTGACCCTCACACGTTTCCGTACCGTCACCTGTGCCCTAAGCCTTGCCGTTTCCTAACCCTAACCCTAGATCCGAACGTACACCCACCATCAGCCCTACACTATACCCTACGCCGTAGCCTACTCCTGGCCCGTACGCTGGCACTGACCCGTGTGTCAGCACGTAGCGTGACCCTCCCACGCTTCCGTACCCTCTCCTTTGCACTAAGCCTTGCCTTTCCGTAACCCTAACCGTAGCCCTGAACGGAAATCCACCACCAGCCCTACACCTTACCCCCAAGCCGCAGCCTACTCCTGGCCCGTACGCTGGCACTGACACGTGCGTCAGCACGTAGCCTGACCCTCCTACGTTTCCGTACCATCACCTGTGCCCTAAGCCTTGCCGTTCCCTCACCCTCACCCTAGCCAGGAACAGAAAACCATCAGCAGCCCTACACATTACCCTACGCTGTAGCCTACTCCTGGCACGTACGCTGGCACTGACTCGTGCGTCAGCACGTAGCCTGATCCTCACACGTTTCCGTACCCTCACCTGTGCCCTAAGCCTTACCGTTCCCTAACCCTAACCCTAGCCCGGAACTGAAACCCACCACCAGCCATACAGCTTACCCCCAAGCCATAGCCTATTCCTGGCCCGTACGATGGCACTGACACATGCGTCAGCATGTAGCCTGACCCTCCCACGTTTCCGTACCCTCACCTGTGCCCTAAGTCTTGCCGTTCCCTAACCCTAACACTAGCCCGGAACGTAAACCCACCACCAGCCCTACACCTTACCCTATGCTGTAGCCTACACCTGGCCCGTATGCGGGCACTGACACGTGCGTCAGCACGTAGCCTGAACCTCCCACGTTTCCGTACCCTCACCTGTACCCTAAGCCTTGCCGTTCCCTAACCCTATCCCTAGCCCGGAACGCAAACCCACCACCAGCCCTACACTTTTCCCTATGCCGTAGCCTACTCCGGGCCCGTACGCTGGCACAGACCCGTGCGTCAGCACGAAGCCTGACCCTCCCACGTTTGCGGACCCTCACCTGTGCCCTAAGCCTTGCCTTTCCCTAACCCTAACCCTAGCCCGGAACGGACACCCACCACCAGCCCTTCACCTTACCCCCAAGCCGTAGCCTACTCCTGGCCCGTACGCTGGCACAGACCCGTGCGTCAGCACGAAGCCTGACCCTCCCACGTTTCCGTGCCCTCACCTGTGCCCTAAGCCTTGCCGTTCCCTAACCCTAACCCTAGCCCTGAACGGAAACCCACCACCAGCCCAACAACTAACCCCCAAGCCGTAGCTTACTCCTGGCCAGTACGCTGGCACTGACCCGTGCATCATCACATAGCCTGACCCTCCCACGTTTCTGTACCCTCACCTGTGCCCTAAGCCTTGCCGTTCCCTAACACTAACCCTAGACCGGAACGGAAACCCACCACCAGCCCTACACCTTTCTCTACGCCGTAGCCTATTCCTGGCTCATACGCAGGCACTGACACTTTCATCAGCAACTAGCCTGACCCGCCCACGTTTCCGTACCCTCACCTGTGCCCTAAGCCTTGCCGTTCACTAACCCTAACCCTAGCCTGGAACGGAAACCCACCACCAGCCCTACACCTTACTCTATTCCGTAGCCTACACCTGGCCCGTACGCGGGCACTGACCTGTGCTTCAGCACGTAGCCTGACCCTCCCATTTTACCGTACGCTCACATGTGCCCTAAGCCTTGTCGTTCCCTAACCCTAACCCTAGCCCGGCACGGAATCTCACCATCAGCTCTACACCATATCGTATGCCGTAGCCTAGTCCTGGCCCGTACGCAGGCACTGACCCGTGTGTCAGCATGTAGCCTGACCCTCCCACGTTTCCGTACCCTCATCTGTGCCCTAAGCCTTGCCATTCCCTAACCCTAACCCTAGCCCGGAACAGAAACCCACCACCAGCCCTACACCTTACCCCAAGCCGTAGCCTATTCCTGGCCCGTACGCAGGCACTGACCCTTTCATCAGCACGTAGCCTGACCCTCCCACGTTTCCGTACCCTCAACTGTGCCCTAAGCCTTGCCGTTCCCTAACCCTAACCCTAGCCCGGAACGGAAACCCACCACCAGCCCTACACCTTAACCTACGCCGTAGCCTACTCCTGGACTGTACGGTGGCACTGCCCCTTGCGTCATCATGTAGCCTGACCCTCCCACGTTTCCGTACCCTCACCTCTGCCCTAAGCCTTGCCGTTCTGTAACCCTAACCCTAGCCCGGAACGGAAACCCACCACCAGCCCTACACCTTACCCCCAAGCCGTAGCCTACTCCTGGCACGTTAGGTGGCAGTAACCCTAGCATCAGCAAGTAGCCTGACCCTCCCACGTTTCTGTACCCTCACCCGTGCCCTAAGCCTTGCAGTTCCGTAACCCTAACCCTAGCCCGGAACGGAAACCCACCACCAGACCTACACCTTACCCCCAAGCCGTAGCGTACTCCTGGCCCATATGCTGGCACTGACCCGTGCGTCTGCACGTAGCGTGACTCTCCCACGTTTCCGTACCCTCACCTGTGCCCTAAGCCTTGCCGTTCCCTAAACCTAACCCTAGCCCAGAACGGAAACCCACCACTAGCTCTACACCTTACCCTATGCTGTAGCCTACACATGGCCCGTACGCGGGCACTGACCCGTGCATCAGCACGTAGCCTGACCCTCCCACGTTTCCGTACCCTCACCTGTGCCCTAAGCCTTGCCGTTCCCTAACCCTAACCCTAGCCCGGAACGTAAACCCACCACCAGCCCTACACCTTACCCTATGCTGTAGCCTACACCTGGCCCGTATGCGGGCACTGACACGTGCGTCAGCACGTAGCCTGACCCTCCCACGTTTCCGTACCCTCACCTGTGCCCTAAGCCTTGCCGTTCCCTAACCCTAACCCTAGCCCGGAACGCAAACCCACCACCAGCCCTACACTTTTCCCTATGCCGTAGCCTACTCCGGGCCCGTACGCTGTCACAGACCCGTGCGTCAGCACGAAGCCTGACCCTCCCACGTTTGCGGACCCTCACCTGTGCCCTAAGCCTTGCCGTTCCCTAACCCTAACCCTAGTGCGGAACGGAAACCCACCACAAGCCCTACACCTTACCCCCAAGCCGTAGCCTACACGTGGTCCATACGCTGGCACTGACCTGTGCGTCAGCACGTAGCCTGACCTTCCCACGTTACCGTAACGTCACCTGTGCCCTAAGCCTTGCCCTTCCCTAACCCTAACCCTAGTACGGGACGGAAACACACCACAAGCCCTACACCTAACCCACAAACCATAGCATACTCCTGGCCCGTACGATGGCACTGAACCGTGCGTCAGCACGTAGCCTGACCCTCCCAGGTTTCCGTACCCTCACCTATGCCCTAAGCCTTCCTGTTCCATAACACTAACCCTAGCCCGGAACGGAAACCCACCACCAACCCTACACCTAACCCCCAAGCCGTAGCCTACTCCTGGCCGGTTCGCTGGCACTGACCCGTGCGTCAGCACGTAGCCTGACCCTCCCACGTTTCCGTAACCTCACCTGTGCCCTAAGCCTTGCCTTTCCCTAACCCTAACCCAAGCCCGGAACGGAAACGCACTACCAGCCCTACACCTTGCCCTACGCCATAGCCTACTCCTGGCACGTACGTTGGCACTGACACGTGTGTCAGCACATAGCCTGACCCTCACACGTTTCCGTACCCTCACCTGTGCCCTAAGCCTTGCCGTTCCCTAACCCTAACCCTAGTCCGGAATGGAAACACACCACCAGCCCTACAGCTTACCCCCAAGCCATAGCCTATTCCTGGCCCGTACGCTGGCACTGACCCGTGCGTCAGCATGTAGCCTGACCCTCCCACGTTTCCGTACCCTCACCTGTGCCCTAAGCCTTGCTGTTCCCTAATCCTAACCCTAGCCCTGAACGGAAACCCACCACCAGCCCAACAACTAACCCCCAAGCCGTAGCTTACTCCTGGCCAGTACGCTGGCACTGACCCGTGCATCATCACGTAGCCTGACCCTCCCACGTTTCTGTACCCTCACCTGTGCCCTAAGCCTTGCCGTTCCCTAACCCTAACCCTAGCCCGGAACGGAAACCCACCACCAGCCCAACAACTAACCCCCAAGCCGTAGCTTACTCCTGGCCAGTACACTGGCACAGACCCGTGCGTCAGCACAAAGCCTTACCCTCCCACGTTTCTGTACCCTCACCTGTGCCCTAAGCCTTGCCGTTCCCTAACACTAACCCTAGACCGGAACGGAAACCCACCACCAGCCCTACACCTTTCTCTACGCCGTAGCCTATTCCTGGCTCATACGCAGGCACTGACACTTTCATCAGCAACTAGCCTGACCCGCCCACGTTTCCGTACCCTCACCTGTGCCCTAAGCCTTGCCGTTCACTAACCCTAACCCTAGCCCGGAACGGAAACCCACCACCAGCCGTACACCTTACTCTATTCCGTAGCCTACACCTGGCCCGTACGCGGGCACTGACCTGTGCTTCAGCACGTAGCCTGACCCTCCCATTTTACCGTACGCTCACCTGTGCCCTAAGCCTTGTCGTTCCCTAGCCCTAACCCTAGCCCGGCACGGAATCTCACCATCAGCTCTACACCATATCGTATGCCGTAGCCTAGTCCTGGCCCGTACGCAGGCACTGACCCGTGTGTCAGCATGTAGCCTGACCCTCCCACGTTTCCGTACCCTCATCTGTGCCCTAAGCCTTGCCGTTCCCTAACCCTAACCCTAGCCCGGAATGGAAACCCACCACCAGCCCTACACCTTAACCTATGCCGTAGCCTACTCCTGGACTGTACGGTGGCACTGCCCCTTGCGTCATCATGTAGCCTGACCCTCCCACGTTTCCGTACCCTCACCTCTGCCCTAAGCCTTGCCGTTCTGTAACCCTAACCCTAGCCCGGAACGGAAACCCACCACCAGCCCTACACCTTACCCCCAAGCCGTAGCCTACTCCTGGCACGTTCGGTGGCAGTAACCCTAGCATCAGCAAATAGCCTGACCCTCCCACGTTTCTGTACCCTCACCCGTGCCCTAAGCCTTGCCGATCCGTAACCCTAACCCTAGCCCGGAACGGAAACCCACCACCAGCCCTACACCTTACCCCCAAGCCGTAGCGTAATCCTGGACCATATGCTGGCACTGACCCGTGCGTCAGCACGTAGCGTGACCCTCCCACGTTTCCGTACCCTCACCTGTGCCCTAAGCCTTGCCGTTCCCTAACCCTAACCCTAGCCCGGAACGGAAACCCACCACTAGCCCTACACCTTACCCTATGCTGTAGCCTACACATGGCCCGTACGCGGGCACTGACCAGTGCGTCAGCACGTAGCCTGACCCTCACACGTTTCCGTACCCTGACCTGTGCCCTAAGCCTTGCCGTTCCCTAACCCTAACCCTAGCCCGGAACGGAAAGCCACCACCAGCCCTAAAACTTAGCCACAAGCCGTAGCCTACTCCTGGCCCGTACGCTGGCACTGACCCGTGCGTTAGCACGTAGCCTGACCCTCCCACTTTTACGTACCCTCACCTGTGCCCTAAGCCTTGCCGTTCCCTAACCCTAACCCTAGCCCGGAACGGAAACCCACCACCAGCCCTACACCATACGCTACACCGTAGCCTACTCCTGGCTCGTACGCTGGCACTGACCCGTGCGTCAGCATATAGCCTGACCCTCTCACGTTTCCATACCCTCACATGTGCCCTAAGCCTTGACGTTCCCTATCCCTAACCCTAGCCCGGAACGCAAACCCACCACCAGCCCTACACCTTTCCCTACGCCGTAGAATACTCCTGGCCCGTACGCTGGCACTTACCCGTGCGTCATCACGTAGCCTGACCCTCCCACTTTTCCGTACCCTCACCTGTGCCCTAAGCCTTGCCGTTCCCTTACCCTAACCCTAGCCCGGAACGGAAACCCACCACCCGCCCTACACCTTACCCTATGCCGTAGCCTACTCCTTGCCCGTACCCTGGCACTGACCCGTGCTTCAGCACGTAGCCATACACTCCCACGTTTCCGTACCCTCACATGTGCCCTAAGCCTTGCCATTCCCTAACCGTAACCGTAGCCCAGAACGAAAACCCACCACCAGCCCTAAACCTTACACTACGCCCTAGCCTACTCCTGGCCCTTACGCTGGCATTGACCCGTGCGTCAGCACGTAGCCTGACCCTCCCACGTTTCCGTACCCTCACCTGTGCCCTAAGACTTGCCGTTCCCTAACCCTAACACTAACGCGGAACGGAAACCCACCACCATCCCTAAACCTTTCCCTAGTGGGTAGCCTACTCCTCGCCCGTACGCTCGCACTGACCCGTGCGTCAACAAGTAGTTTGACCCTCCCACGCTTCCGTACCCTCATGTGGGCCCTCAGCCTTGCCATTCCCTAACACTAACCTTAGCCCGGAAGGGAAACCCACCACCAGCCCTACACCTTACCCTATGCCGTAGCCTACACCTGGCCCATACGCGGGCACTGACCTGTGCTTCAGCACGTAGCCTGGCCATCCCACGTTTGCGGACCCTCACCTGTGCCCTAAGACTTGCCGTTCCCTAACCCTAACCCTAGCCCGGAACGGAAACCCACCACCAGCCCTACACATTTCCCTACGCCGTAGCCTATTCCTGGCTCGTACGCAGGCACTGACACTTTCATCAGCACTTAGCCTGACCCTCCCACGTTTCTGTACCCTCACCTGTGCCCTAAGCCTTGCCGTTCACTTACCCTATCCCTAGCCCGGAACGGAAACACACCACCAGCCCTACAACTTACCCCCAAGCCGTAGCCTACTCCTGGCCGGTACGCTGGCACTGACACGTGCGTCAGCACGTAGCCTGACCCTCACACGTTTCCGTACACTCACCTGTGCCCTAAGCCTTGACGTTCCCTAACCCTAACCCTAGCCCAGAACGGAAACCCACCACCAGCCCTAGACCTTACCCTATGGCGTAGCCTACTCCTGGCCTGTACGCTGACACTGACACGTGCGTCAGCACGTAGCCGGACCCTCCCACGTTTCCGTACACTCACCTGTGCCCTAAGCCTTGACGTTCCCTAACCCTAACCCTAGCCCGGAACGGAAACCCACCACCAGCCCTAAACCTTTCCGTACGCCGTAGCCTACTCCTGGCCCGTACACTGGCACTGACCCGTGCGTCAGCATGTACACTGACCCGCCCACGTTTCCGTACCCTCACCTGTGCCCTAAGCCTTGCCGTTCCCTTACCCTAACCGTAGCCCGGAACGGAAACCCTCCACCAGCCCTAAAACTTACCCCCAAGATGTAGCCTACTCCTGGCCCGTATGCTGGCACTGACCCGTGCGTCAGCACGTAGCCTGACCCTCCCACGTTTCCGTACCCTCACCTGTGCCCTATGCCTTGCCGTTCCCTAACACTAACCCTAGCACAGAAGGGAAAACTACCACCAGCCCTACACTTTACCCTATGCCGTAGCCTACACCTGGCCCGTACGTGGGCACTGACCCATGTGTCAGCATGTAGCCTAACCCTCCCACGTTTCCGTACCCTCACCTCTGCCCTAAGCCTTGCCGTTCCCTAACCCTAACCCTAACCCGGAACGGAAACCCACCACCAGCCCTATACATTGCCCTACGCTGTAGCCTACTGCTGGCCCATACGGTGGCACTGACTCATGCGTAAGCACGTAGCCTGATGCTCCCACGTTTCCGTTCCCTCACCTGTGCACTAAGCCTTGACGTTCCCTAACCCTAACCCTAGCCCGGAACGGAAACCCACCACCAGCCATAGACCTTACGCTACGGCGTAGCCTATTCCTGGCCTGTACGCTGACACTGACGCGTGCGTCAGCACGTAGCCTGACCCTCCCACGTTTCCGTACCCTCACCTGTGCCCTAAGCTTTGCCGTTCCCTAACCCTAACCCTAGACCGGAACGGAAACCCACCACCAGCCCTAAACCTTTCCCTACGCCGTAGCCTACTCCTGGCCCGTACGCTGGCACTGATCCTTGTGTCAGCATGTAGCCTGAAACTCCCACGATTCCATACCCTCACCTGTGCCCTAAGCCTTGACGTTCCCTAACCCTAACCCTAGCCCGGAACGGAAACCCACCACCAGCCCTACACCTAAACCCCAAGCCTTAGCCTACTCCTGGCCGGTACGCTGTCACTGACCCGTGCATCGACACATAGCCTGACCCTCCCCCGTTTCCGTACCCTCACCTGTGCCCTAAGCCTTGCCATTCCCTAACCCTAACCCTAGCCATGAACGGAAAACCACCACCAGCCCTACACCTAACCCCCAAGCCGTAGCCTACTCCTGGCCGGTACGATGGCACTGACCCGTGTGTCAGCACGTAGCATGACCCTCCAACGTTTCCGTACCCTCACCTGTGCCCTAAGCCTTGCCGTTCCCTAACCCTAACCCTAGCCCGGAACGGAAACCCACCAACAGCCCTACACCTTACCGTACGCCGTAGCCTACTCCTGGACCGTACGCGGACACTGACCCATGCGTCAGCACGTAGCCTTACCCGCCCACGTTTCCGTACCCTCACCTGTGCCCTAAGCCTTGCCGTTCCCTAACTCTAACCCTGGCCCGGAACGGAAACCCACAACCAGCCCTAAACCTTTCCCTAAGCCGTAGCCTACTCCTGGCCCGTATGCTGGCACTGACCCATGCGTCCGCATGTAGTCTAACCCCCACATGTTTCCATACCCTCACCTGGGCCCTAAGCCTTGCCGTTACCTAGACCTAACCCTAGCCCGGAACGGAAACCCACCACAAGCCCTACACCATACCCTATGCCGTAGCCTAATCCTGGCCCGAACGCTGGCACTGACACGTCCGTCAGCACGTAGCCTGACCTTCCCACATTTCCGTACCTTCACCTGTGCCCTAAGCCTTGCCATTCCCTAACCCTAACCCTAGTACGGAACGGAAACCCACCACCAGCCCTACACCTAACCTCCAAGCCACAGCCTACTTATGGCCCGTACGCTGGCACTGACACGTGCATCAGCATGGAGCCTGACCCTCCCACGTTTCCGTACCATCACCTTTGCCCTAAGCCTTGCCGTTCCCTAACCCTAACCCTAGCCCCGTACGGAAACCCACCAGCAGCCCTACAACTAACCCCCAAGCCGTAGCCTACTCCTGGTCGGTACGCTTGCACTGACCCGTGCGTCAGCACGTAGCCTGACCCTCCCACGTTTCTGTATCGTCACTTGTGCCCTAAGCCTTGCCGTTCCCTAACCCTAACCCTAGCCCTGAACGGAAAACCACCACCAGCCCTACACATTACCCTACGCCGTAGCCTACTCCTGGCCCGTACGCTGGCACTGACCCGTGTGTCAGCACGTAGCGTGACCTTCCCACGTTTCCGTACCCTCTCCTTAGCACTACGCCTTGCCTTTCCGTAACCCTAACCCTAGCCCGGAACGGAAACCCACAACCAGCCCTACACCTTACCCACAAGCCGTAGCCTACTCCTGCCCCGTACGTCGGCACTGACCCGTGCGTCAGCACGTAGCCTGACCGGCCCACGTTTCCGTACCCTCACCTGTGCCCTAAGCCTTGCCGTTCCCTTAACCTAGCCCTAGCCTGGAACGGAAACCCACCACCAGCCCTAAATCTTACCCCCAAGCTGTAGCCTAATCCTGGCCCGTATGCTGGCACTGACCCGTGCGTCATCATGTAGCCTGACCCTCCCACGTTTCCGTACCCTCACATGTGCCCTATGCCTTGCCGTTCCCTAACCCTAACCCTAGCACAGAACGGATACCCACCTCCAGCCCTATACCTTACCCTACGCTGTAGCCTACTGCTGGCCCGTATGCTGGCACTGACCCATGCGTAAGCACGTAGCCTGACCCTCCCACGTTTCCGTACCCTCACCTGTGCCCTAAGCCTTGACGTTCCCTAACCCTAACCCTAGCCCAGAACGGAAACCCACCACCAGCCCTAGACCTTACCCTATGGCGTAGCCTACTCCTGGCCTGTACGCTGACACTGACACGTGCGTCAGCACATAGCCAGACCCTCCCACGTTTCCGTACACTCACCTGTGCCCTACGCTTTGCCGTTCCCTAACCCTAACCCTAGCCCGGAACGGAAACCCACCACCAGCCCTAAACCTTTCCGTACGCCGTAGCCTACTCCTGGCCCGTACACTGGCACTGACCAGTGCGTCAGCATGTACACTGACCCACCCACGTTTCCGTACCCTCACCTGTGCCCTAAGCCTTGCCGTTCCCTTACCCTAACCGTAGCCCGGAACGGAAACCCTCCACCAGCCCTACAACTTACCCCCAAGATGTAGCCTACTCCTGGCCCGTATGCTGGCACTGACCCGTGCGTCAGCACGTAGCCTGACCCTCCCACGTTTCCGTACCCTCACCTGTGCCCTATGCCTTGCCGTTCCCTAACCCTAGCACAGAACGGAAAACTACCACCAGCCCTACACTTTACCCTATGCCGTAGCCTACACGTGGCCCATACGTGGGCACTGACCCATGTGTCAGCATGTAGCCTAACCCTCCCACGTTTCCGTACCCTCACCTCTGCCCTAAGCCTTGCCGTTCCCTAACCCTAACACTAGCACGGAACGGAAACCCACCACCAGCCCTAAACATTACCCACAAGCCGTAGCCAACACCTGGCCCGTATGCTGGCACTGACCCGTGTGTCAGCACGTAGCCTGACCATCCCACGTTTATGTACACTCACCTGTGCCCTAAGCCTTGCCATTCCCTAACCCTAACCCGGAACGGAAACCCACCACCAGCCCTATACCTTACCCTACACTGTAGCCTACTGCTGGCCCATACGCTGGCACTGAATCATTCGTAAGCACGTAGCCTGATGCTCCCACGTTTCCGTTCCCTCACCTGTGCACTAAGCCTTGACGTTCCCTAACCCTAACCCTAGCCCGGAACGGAAACCCACCACCAGCCCTAGACCTTACCCTACGGCGTAGCCTATTCCTGGCCTGTACGCTGACACTGACACGTGCGTCAACACGTAGCCTGACCCTCCCACGTTTCCGTACCCTCACCTGTGCCCTAAGCTTTGCCGTTCCCTAACCCTAACCCTAGCCCGGAACGGAAACCCACCACCAGCCCTAAACCTTTCCCTACGCCGTAGCCTACTCCTGGCCCGTACGCTGGCACTGATCGGTGTGTCAGCATGTAGCCTGAACCTCCCACGTTTCCATACCCTCACCTGTGCCCTAAGCCTTGCCGTTCCCTAACCCTAACCCTAGCCCGGAACGGAAACCCACCACCAGCCCTACACCTAACCCCCAAGCCGTAGCCTACTCCTGGCCGGTACGCTGTCACTGACCCGTGCATCGACACATAGCCTGACCCTCCCCCGTTTCCGTACCCTCACCTGTGCCCTAAGCCTTGCCATTCCCTAACCCTAACCCTAGCCATGAACGGAAACCCACCACCAGCCCTACAACTTACCCCCAAGCCTTAGGCTACTCCTGGACCTTACGCTGGCACTGACCCGTGCGTTAGCACGTAGCCTGACCCTCCCACGTTTGCGGACCCTCACCTGTGCCCTAAGCCTTGCCGTTCCCTAACCCTAAACCTAGTACGGAACGGAAACACACCACAAGCCCTACACCTAACCCCCAAGCCATAGCCTGATCCTGGCCGGTACGATGGCACTGACCCGTGTGTCAGCACGTAGCCTGAGCCTCCCAAGTTTCCGTACCCTCACCTGTGCCCTAAGCCTTGCCGTTCCCTAACACTAACCCTAGCCCGGAACGGAAACCCACCACCAGCCCTACACCTTACGCTACGCCGTAGCCTACTCCTGGCCCGTACGCTGGCACTGACCCGTGCCTCAGCACGTAGCCTGACCTTCCCACATTTCCGTACCCTCACCTGTTCCGTAAGATTTGCTGTTCCCTAACACTAACCCTAGTACGGAACGGAAACCCACCACCAGCACTACAACTAACGCCCAAGCCATAGCCTACTCCTGGCCCGTACGCTGGCACTGACCCGTGCGGCAGCACGTACCCTGACCCTCCCACGTTTCCGTACCATCACCTGTGCCCTAAGCCTTGACGTTCCCTAATCCTAACCTTAGCCCGGAACAGAAACCCACCACCAGCCCTACACCTTACCACCACGCCGTAGCCTACTCCTGGCCCATATGCTGGCACTGACCCGTGCGTCAGCACGAAGCCTGACCCTCCCACGTTTGCGGACCCTCACCTGTGCCCTAAGCCTTGCCTTTCCCTAACCCTAACCCTAGCCCGGAACGGACACCCACCACCAGCCCTTCACCTTACCCCCAAGCCGTAGCCTACTCCTGGCCCGTACGCTGGCACAGACCCGTGCGTCAGCACGAAGCCTGACCCTCCCACGTTTCCGTGCCCTCACCTGTGCCCTAAGCCTTGCCGTTCCCTAACCCTAACCCTAGCCCTGAACGGAAACCCACCACCAGCCCAACAACTAACCCCCAAGCCGTAGCTTACTCCTGGCCAGTACGCTGGCACTGACCCGTGCATCATCACATAGCCTGACCCTCCCACGTTTCTGTACCCTCACCTGTGCCCTAAGCCTTGCCGTTCCCTAACACTAACCCTAGACCGGAACGGAAACCCACCACCAGCCCTACACCTTTCTCTACGCCGTAGCCTATTCCTGGCTCATACGCAGGCACTGACACTTTCATCAGCAACTAGCCTGACCCGCCCACGTTTCCGTACCCTCACCTGTGCCCTAAGCCTTGCCGTTCACTAACCCTAACCCTAGCCCGGAACGGAAACCCACCACCAGCCCTACACCTTACTCTATTCCGTAGCCTACACCTGGCCCGTACGCGGGCACTGACCTGTGCTTCAGCACGTAGCCTGACCCTCCCATTTTACCGTACGCTCACATGTGCCCTAAGCCTTGTCGTTCCCTAACCCTAACCCTAGCCCGGCACGGAATCTCACCATCAGCTCTACACCATATCGTATGCCGTAGCCTAGTCCTGGCCCGTACGCAGGCACTGACCCGTGTGTCAGCATGTAGCCTGACCCTCCCACGTTTCCGTACCCTCATCTGTGCCCTAAGCCTTGCCATTCCCTAACCCTAACCCTAGCCCGGAACAGAAACCCACCACCAGCCCTACACCTTACCCCAAGCCGTAGCCTATTCCTGGCCCGTACGCAGGCACTGACCCTTTCATCAGCACGTAGCCTGACCCTCCCACGTTTCCGTACCCTCAACTGTGCCCTAAGCCTTGCCGTTCCCTAACCCTAACCCTAGCCCGGAACGGAAACCCACCACCAGCCCTACACCTTAACCTACGCCGTAGCCTACTCCTGGACTGTACGGTGGCACTGCCCCTTGCGTCATCATGTAGCCTGACCCTCCCACGTTTCCGTACCCTCACCTCTGCCCTAAGCCTTGCCGTTCTGTAACCCTAACCCTAGCCCGGAACGGAAACCCACCACCAGCCCTACACCTTACCCCCAAGCCGTAGCCTACTCCTGGCACGTTAGGTGGCAGTAACCCTAGCATCAGCAAGTAGCCTGACCCTCCCACGTTTCTGTACCCTCACCCGTGCCCTAAGCCTTGCAGTTCCGTAACCCTAACCCTAGCCCGGAACGGAAACCCACCACCAGACCTACACCTTACCCCCAAGCCGTAGCGTACTCCTGGCCCATATGCTGGCACTGACCCGTGCGTCTGCACGTAGCGTGACTCTCCCACGTTTCCGTACCCTCACCTGTGCCCTAAGCCTTGCCGTTCCCTAAACCTAACCCTAGCCCAGAACGGAAACCCACCACTAGCTCTACACCTTACCCTATGCTGTAGCCTACACATGGCCCGTACGCGGGCACTGACCCGTGCATCAGCACGTAGCCTGACCCTCCCACGTTTCCGTACCCTCACCTGTGCCCTAAGCCTTGCCGTTCCCTAACCCTAACCCTAGCCCGGAACGTAAACCCACCACCAGCCCTACACCTTACCCTATGCTGTAGCCTACACCTGGCCCGTATGCGGGCACTGACATGTGCGTCAGCACGTAGCCTGACCCTCCCACGTTTCCGTACCCTCACCTGTGCCCTAAGCCTTGCCGTTCCCTAACCCTAACCCTAGCCCGGAACGCAAACCCACCACCAGCCCTACACTTTTCCCTATGCCGTAGCCTACTCCGGGCCCGTACGCTGTCACAGACCCGTGCGTCAGCACGAAGCCTGACCCTCCCACGTTTGCGGACCCTCACCTGTGCCCTAAGCCTTGCCGTTCCCTAACCCTAACCCTAGTGCGGAACGGAAACCCACCACAAGCCCTACACCTTACCCCCAAGCCGTAGCCTACACGTGGTCCATACGCTGGCACTGACCTGTGCGTCAGCACGTAGCCTGACCTTCCCACGTTACCGTAACGTCACCTGTGCCCTAAGCCTTGCCCTTCCCTAACCCTAACCCTAGTACGGGACGGAAACACACCACAAGCCCTACACCTAACCCACAAACCATAGCATACTCCTGGCCCGTACGATGGCACTGAACCGTGCGTCAGCACGTAGCCTGACCCTCCCAGGTTTCCGTACCCTCACCTATGCCCTAAGCCTTCCTGTTCCATAACACTAACCCTAGCCCGGAACGGAAACCCACCACCAACCCTACACCTAACCCCCAAGCCGTAGCCTACTCCTGGCCGGTTCGCTGGCACTGACCCGTGCGTCAGCACGTAGCCTGACCCTCCCACGTTTCCGTAACCTCACCTGTGCCCTAAGCCTTGCCTTTCCCTAACCCTAACCCAAGCCCGGAACGGAAACGCACTACCAGCCCTACACCTTGCCCTACGCCATAGCCTACTCCTGGCACGTACGTTGGCACTGACACGTGTGTCAGCACATAGCCTGACCCTCACACGTTTCCGTACCCTCACCTGTGCCCTAAGCCTTGCCGTTCCCTAACCCTAACCCTAGTCCGGAATGGAAACACACCACCAGCCCTACAGCTTACCCCCAAGCCATAGCCTATTCCTGGCCCGTACGCTGGCACTGACCCGTGCGTCAGCATGTAGCCTGACCCTCCCACGTTTCCGTACCCTCACCTGTGCCCTAAGCCTTGCTGTTCCCTAATCCTAACCCTAGCCCTGAACGGAAACCCACCACCAGCCCAACAACTAACCCCCAAGCCGTAGCTTACTCCTGGCCAGTACGCTGGCACTGACCCGTGCATCATCACGTAGCCTGACCCTCCCACGTTTCTGTACCCTCACCTGTGCCCTAAGCCTTGCCGTTCCCTAACCCTAACCCTAGCCCGGAACGGAAACCCACCACCAGCCCAACAACTAACCCCCAAGCCGTAGCTTACTCCTGGCCAGTACACTGGCACAGACCCGTGCGTCAGCACAAAGCCTTACCCTCCCACGTTTCTGTACCCTCACCTGTGCCCTAAGCCTTGCCGTTCCCTAACACTAACCCTAGACCGGAACGGAAACCCACCACCAGCCCTACACCTTTCTCTACGCCGTAGCCTATTCCTGGCTCATACGCAGGCACTGACACTTTCATCAGCAACTAGCCTGACCCGCCCACGTTTCCGTACCCTCACCTGTGCCCTAAGCCTTGCCGTTCACTAACCCTAACCCTAGCCCGGAACGGAAACCCACCACCAGCCGTACACCTTACTCTATTCCGTAGCCTACACCTGGCCCGTACGCGGCACTGACCTGTGCTTCAGCACGTAGCCTGACCCTCCCATTTTACCGTACGCTCACCTGTGCCCTAAGCCTTGTCGTTCCCTAGCCCTAACCCTAGCCCGGCACGGAATCTCACCATCAGCTCTACACCATATCGTATGCCGTAGCCTAGTCCTGGCCCGTACGCAGGCACTGACCCGTGTGTCAGCATGTAGCCTGACCCTCCCACGTTTCCGTACCCTCATCTGTGCCCTAAGCCTTGCCGTTCCCTAACCCTAACCCTAGCCCGGAACGGAAAGCCACCACCAGCCCTAAAACTTAGCCACAAGCCGTAGCCTACTCCTGGCCCGTACGCTGGCACTGACCCGTGCGTTAGCACGTAGCCTGACCCTCCCACTTTTACGTACCCTCACCTGTGCCCTAAGCCTTGCCGTTCCCTAACCCTAACCCTAGCCCGGAACGGAAACCCACCACCAGCCCTACACCATACGCTACACCGTAGCCTACTCCTGGCTCGTACGCTGGCACTGACCCGTGCGTCAGCATATAGCCTGACCCTCTCACGTTTCCATACCCTCACATGTGCCCTAAGCCTTGACGTTCCCTATCCCTAACCCTAGCCCGGAACGCAAACCCACCACCAGCCCTACACCTTTCCCTACGCCGTAGAATACTCCTGGCCCGTACGCTGGCACTTACCCGTGCGTCATCACGTAGCCTGACCCTCCCACTTTTCCGTACCCTCACCTGTGCCCTAAGCCTTGCCGTTCCCTTACCCTAACCCTAGCCCGGAACGGAAACCCACCACCCGCCCTACACCTTACCCTATGCCGTAGCCTACTCCTTGCCCGTACCCTGGCACTGACCCGTGCTTCAGCACGTAGCCATACACTCCCACGTTTCCGTACCCTCACATGTGCCCTAAGCCTTGCCATTCCCTAACCGTAACCGTAGCCCAGAACGAAAACCCACCACCAGCCCTAAACCTTACACTACGCCCTAGCCTACTCCTGGCCCTTACGCTGGCATTGACCCGTGCGTCAGCACGTAGCCTGACCCTCCCACGTTTCCGTACCCTCACCTGTGCCCTAAGACTTGCCGTTCCCTAACCCTAACACTAACGCGGAACGGAAACCCACCACCATCCCTAAACCTTTCCCTAGTGGGTAGCCTACTCCTCGCCCGTACGCTCGCACTGACCCGTGCGTCAACAAGTAGTTTGACCCTCCCACGCTTCCGTACCCTCATGTGGGCCCTCAGCCTTGCCATTCCCTAACACTAACCTTAGCCCGGAAGGGAAACCCACCACCAGCCCTACACCTTACCCTATGCCGTAGCCTACACCTGGCCCATACGCGGGCACTGACCTGTGCTTCAGCACGTAGCCTGGCCATCCCACGTTTGCGGACCCTCACCTGTGCCCTAAGACTTGCCGTTCCCTAACCCTAACCCTAGCCCGGAACGGAAACCCAACACCAGCCCTACACATTTCCCTACGCCGTAGCCTATTCCTGGCTCGTACGCAGGCACTGACACTTTCATCAGCACTTAGCCTGACCCTCACACGTTTCTGTACCCTCACCTGTGCCCTAAGCCTTGCCGTTCACTTACCCTATCCCTAGCCCGGAACGGAAACACACCACCAGCCCTACAACTTACCCCCAAGCCGTAGCCTACTCCTGGCCGGTACGCTGGCACTGACACGTGCGTCAGCACGTAGCCTGACCCTCACACGTTTCCGTACACTCACCTGTGCCCTAAGCCTTGACGTTCCCTAACCCTAACCCTAGCCCAGAACGGAAACCCACCACCAGCCCTAGACCTTACCCTATGGCGTAGCCTACTCCTGGCCTGTACGCTGACACTGACACGTGCGTCAGCACGTAGCCGGACCCTCCCACGTTTCCGTACACTCACCTGTGCCCTAAGCCTTGACGTTCCCTAACCCTAACCCTAGCCCGGAACGGAAACCCACCACCAGCCCTAAACCTTTCCGTACGCCGTAGCCTACTCCTGGCCCGTACACTGGCACTGACCCGTGCGTCAGCATGTACACTGACCCGCCCACGTTTCCGTACCCTCACCTGTGCCCTAAGCCTTGCCGTTCCCTTACCCTAACCGTAGCCCGGAACGGAAACCCTCCACCAGCCCTAAAACTTACCCCCAAGATGTAGCCTACTCCTGGCCCGTATGCTGGCACTGACCCGTGCGTCAGCACGTAGCCTGACCCTCCCACGTTTCCGTACCCTCACCTGTGCCCTATGCCTTGCCGTTCCCTAACACTAACCCTAGCACAGAAGGGAAAACTACCACCAGCCCTACACTTTACCCTATGCCGTAGCCTACACCTGGCCCGTACGTGGGCACTGACCCATGTGTCAGCATGTAGCCTAACCCTCCCACGTTTCCGTACCCTCACCTCTGCCCTAAGCCTTGCCGTTCCCTAACCCTAACCCTAACCCGGAACGGAAACCCACCACCAGCCCTATACATTGCCCTACGCTGTAGCCTACTGCTGGCCC
Source organism: Mesoplodon mirus (assembly GCF_964341445.2). NCBI lineage: Eukaryota > Metazoa > Chordata > Mammalia > Artiodactyla > Ziphiidae > Mesoplodon > Mesoplodon mirus. The sequence continues at coordinate 1,994,278 of NW_028295747.1, read as the reverse complement.
ATACGGTGGCACTGACTCATGCGTAAGCACGTAGCCTGATGCTCCCACGTTTCCGTTCCCTCACCTGTGCACTAAGCCTTGACGTTCCCTAACCCTAACCCTAGCCCGGAACGGAAACCCACCACCAGCCATAGACCTTACGCTACGGCGTAGCCTATTCCTGGCCTGTACGCTGACACTGACGCGTGCGTCAGCACGTAGCCTGACCCTCCCACGTTTCCGTACCCTCACCTGTGCCCTAAGCTTTGCCGTTCCCTAACCCTAACCCTAGACCGGAACGGAAACCCACCACCAGCCCTAAACCTTTCCCTACGCCGTAGCCTACTCCTGGCCCGTACGCTGGCACTGATCCTTGTGTCAGCATGTAGCCTGAAACTCCCACGATTCCATACCCTCACCTGTGCCCTAAGCCTTGACGTTCCCTAACCCTAACCCTAGCCCGGAACGGAAACCCACCACCAGCCCTACACCTAAACCCCAAGCCTTAGCCTACTCCTGGCCGGTACGCTGTCACTGACCCGTGCATCGACACATAGCCTGACCCTCCCCCGTTTCCGTACCCTCACCTGTGCCCTAAGCCTTGCCATTCCCTAACCCTAACCCTAGCCATGAACGGAAAACCACCACCAGCCCTACACCTAACCCCCAAGCCGTAGCCTACTCCTGGCCGGTACGATGGCACTGACCCGTGTGTCAGCACGTAGCATGACCCTCCAACGTTTCCGTACCCTCACCTGTGCCCTAAGCCTTGCCGTTCCCTAACCCTAACCCTAGCCCGGAACGGAAACCCACCAACAGCCCTACACCATACCGTACGCCGTAGCCTACTCCTGGACCGTACGCGGACACTGACCCATGCGTCAGCACGTAGCCTTACCCGCCCACGTTTCCGTACCCTCACCTGTGCCCTAAGCCTTGCCGTTCCCTAACTCTAACCCTGGCCCGGAACGGAAACCCACAACCAGCCCTAAACCTTTCCCTAAGCCGTAGCCTACTCCTGGCCCGTATGCTGGCACTGACCCATGCGTCCGCATGTAGTCTAACCCCCACATGTTTCCATACCCTCACCTGGGCCCTAAGCCTTGCCGTTACCTAGACCTAACCCTAGCCCGGAACGGAAACCCACCACAAGCCCTACACCATACCCTATGCCGTAGCCTAATCCTGGCCCGAACGCTGGCACTGACACGTCCGTCAGCACGTAGCCTGACCTTCCCACATTTCCGTACCTTCACCTGTGCCCTAAGCCTTGCCATTCCCTAACCCTAACCCTAGTACGGAACGGAAACCCACCACCAGCCCTACACCTAACCTCCAAGCCACAGCCTACTTATGGCCCGTACGCTGGCACTGACACGTGCATCAGCATGGAGCCTGACCCTCCCACGTTTCCGTACCATCACCTTTGCCCTAAGCCTTGCCGTTCCCTAACCCTAACCCTAGCCCCGTACGGAAACCCACCAGCAGCCCTACAACTAACCCCCAAGCCGTAGCCTACTCCTGGTCGGTACGCTTGCACTGACCCGTGCGTCAGCACGTAGCCTGACCCTCCCACGTTTCTGTATCGTCACTTGTGCCCTAAGCCTTGCCGTTCCCTAACCCTAACCCTAGCCCTGAACGGAAAACCACCACCAGCCCTACACATTACCCTACGCCGTAGCCTACTCCTGGCCCGTACGCTGGCACTGACCCGTGTGTCAGCACGTAGCGTGACCTTCCCACGTTTCCGTACCCTCTCCTTAGCACTACGCCTTGCCTTTCCGTAACCCTAACCCTAGCCCGGAACGGAAACCCACAACCAGCCCTACACCTTACCCACAAGCCGTAGCCTACTCCTGCCCCGTACGTCGGCACTGACCCGTGCGTCAGCACGTAGCCTGACCGGCCCACGTTTCCGTACCCTCACCTGTGCCCTAAGCCTTGCCGTTCCCTTAACCTAGCCCTAGCCTGGAACGGAAACCCACCACCAGCCCTAAATCTTACCCCCAAGCTGTAGCCTAATCCTGGCCCGTATGCTGGCACTGACCCGTGCGTCATCATGTAGCCTGACCCTCCCACGTTTCCGTACCCTCACATGTGCCCTATGCCTTGCCGTTCCCTAACCCTAACCCTAGCACAGAACGGATACCCACCTCCAGCCCTATACCTTACCCTACGCTGTAGCCTACTGCTGGCCCGTATGCTGGCACTGACCCATGCGTAAGCACGTAGCCTGACCCTCCCACGTTTCCGTACCCTCACCTGTGCCCTAAGCCTTGACGTTCCCTAACCCTAACCCTAGCCCAGAACGGAAACCCACCACCAGCCCTAGACCTTACCCTATGGCGTAGCCTACTCCTGGCCTGTACGCTGACACTGACACCTGCGTCAGCACATAGCCAGACCCTCCCACGTTTCCGTACACTCACCTGTGCCCTACGCTTTGCCGTTCCCTAACCCTAACCCTAGCCCGGAACGGAAACCCACCACCAGCCCTAAACCTTTCCGTACGCCGTAGCCTACTCCTGGCCCGTACACTGGCACTGACCAGTGCGTCAGCATGTACACTGACCCACCCACGTTTCCGTACCCTCACCTGTGCCCTAAGCCTTGCCGTTCCCTTACCCTAACCGTAGCCCGGAACGGAAACCCTCCACCAGCCCTACAACTTACCCCCAAGATGTAGCCTACTCCTGGCCCGTATGCTGGCACTGACCCGTGCGTCAGCACGTAGCCTGACCCTCCCACGTTTCCGTACCCTCACCTGTGCCCTATGCCTTGCCGTTCCCTAACCCTAGCACAGAACGGAAAACTACCACCAGCCCTACACTTTACCCTATGCCGTAGCCTACACGTGGCCCATACGTGGGCACTGACCCATGTGTCAGCATGTAGCCTAACCCTCCCACGTTTCCGTACCCTCACCTCTGCCCTAAGCCTTGCCGTTCCCTAACCCTAACACTAGCACGGAACGGAAACCCACCACCAGCCCTAAACATTACCCACAAGCCGTAGCCAACACCTGGCCCGTATGCTGGCACTGACCCGTGTGTCAGCACGTAGCCTGACCATCCCACGTTTATGTACACTCACCTGTGCCCTAAGCCTTGCCATTCCCTAACCCTAACCCGGAACGGAAACCCACCACCAGCCCTATACCTTACCCTACACTGTAGCCTACTGCTGGCCCATACGCTGGCACTGAATCATTCGTAAGCACGTAGCCTGATGCTCCCACGTTTCCGTTCCCTCACCTGTGCACTAAGCCTTGACGTTCCCTAACCCTAACCCTAGCCCGGAACGGAAACCCACCACCAGCCCTAGACCTTACCCTACGGCGTAGCCTATTCCTGGCCTGTACGCTGACACTGACACGTGCGTCAACACGTAGCCTGACCCTCCCACGTTTCCGTACCCTCACCTGTGCCCTAAGCTTTGCCGTTCCCTAACCCTAACCCTAGCCCGGAACGGAAACCCACCACCAGCCCTAAACCTTTCCCTACGCCGTAGCCTACTCCTGGCCCGTACGCTGGCACTGATCGGTGTGTCAGCATGTAGCCTGAACCTCCCACGTTTCCATACCCTCACCTGTGCCCTAAGCCTTGCCGTTCCCTAACCCTAACCCTAGCCCGGAACGGAAACCCACCACCAGCCCTACACCTAACCCCCAAGCCGTAGCCTACTCCTGGCCGGTACGCTGTCACTGACCCGTGCATCGACACATAGCCTGACCCTCCCCCGTTTCCGTACCCTCACCTGTGCCCTAAGCCTTGCCATTCCCTAACCCTAACCCTAGCCATGAACGGAAACCCACCACCAGCCCTACAACTTACCCCCAAGCCTTAGGCTACTCCTGGACCTTACGCTGGCACTGACCCGTGCGTTAGCACGTAGCCTGACCCTCCCACGTTTGCGGACCCTCACCTGTGCCCTAAGCCTTGCCGTTCCCTAACCCTAAACCTAGTACGGAACGGAAACACACCACAAGCCCTACACCTAACCCCCAAGCCATAGCCTGATCCTGGCCGGTACGATGGCACTGACCCGTGTGTCAGCACGTAGCCTGAGCCTCCCACGTTTCCGTACCCTCACCTGTGCCCTAAGCCTTGCCGTTCCCTAACACTAACCCTAGCCCGGAACGGAAACCCACCACCAGCCCTACACCTTACGCTACGCCGTAGCCTACTCCTGGCCCGTACGCTGGCACTGACCCGTGCCTCAGCACGTAGCCTGACCTTCCCACATTTCCGTACCCTCACCTGTTCCGTAAGATTTGCTGTTCCCTAACACTAACCCTAGTACGGAACGGAAACCCACCACCAGCACTACAACTAACGCCCAAGCCATAGCCTACTCCTGGCCCGTACGCTGGCACTGACCCGTGCGGCAGCACGTACCCTGACCCTCCCACGTTTCCGTACCATCACCTGTGCCCTAAGCCTTGACGTTCCCTAATCCTAACCTTAGCCCGGAACAGAAACCCACCACCAGCCCTACACCTTACCACCACGCCGTAGCCTACTCCTGGCCCATATGCTGGCACTGACCCGTGCGTCACCACGTAGACTGACCCTCCCACGTTTCCGTAACCTCACCTGTGCCCTAAGCCTTGCCGTTCCCTAACCTTAACCCTAGCCCTGAACGGAAACCCACCACCAGCCCTACACCTTACCCTATGCCGTAGCCTACACCTGGCCCGTTCGCGGGCACTGACCTGTGCTTCAGCACGTAGCCTGACCCTCCCATGTTACCGTACCCTCACCTGTGCCCTAAGCCTTGCCGTTCCCTAAACCTAACCTTAGCCCGGAACAGAAACCCACCACCAGCCCTACACTATACCCTACGCCGTAGCCTATTCCTGGCCCGTACTCTGGCACTGACGCGTGCGTCAGCATGTAGCCTGATCCTCCCACGTTTCCGTACCCTCACCTGTGCCCTAAGCCTTGACGTTCCCTAACCCTAACCCTAGCCCGGAACGGAAACCCACCACAATCCCTACACCTTACCATACGCCGTAGCCTACTCCTGGCCCGTACGCTGGCACTGACCCGTGAGTCAGCACGTAGACTCACCCTCCCACGTTTCCGTACCCTCACCTGTGCCCTAAGCCTTGCCGTTCCCTCACCCTAACCCTAGCCAAGAACGGAAACCCACCACCAGCCCTACACCTTACCCCAAGCCGTAGCCTACTCCTGGCCCGTACGCTGGCACTGACCCGTGCGTCAGCAAGTAGCCTGACCCTCCCACGTTTCCGTACCCTCACCTGTGCCCTAAGACTTGCTGTTCCGTAACACTAACCCTAGCCTGGAACGGAAAACCACCACCAGCCCTACACTTAACCACCAAGCCGTAGCCTACTCCTGGCCGGTATGCTGGCACTGACCCGTGCATCATCACGTAGCCTGACCCTCCCTCGTTTCCGTACCCTCACCTGTGCCCTAAGCTTTGCCGTTCCCTAACCCTAACTGTAGCCCTGAACGGAAACCCACCACCAGCCCTACAACTTACCCCCAAGCCGTAGCCTACTCCTGGTCCATACGCTGGCACTGACCCATGCTTCAGAATGTATCCTGACCCTGCCACGTTCCAGTACCCTCACATGTGCCCTAAACATTGCCGTTCCCTAACCGTAACACTAGCCCGGAACGGAAACCCACCACAAGCCCTACACCTTACCCCCAAGCCGTAGCCTACTCGTGGTCCATACGCTGGCACTGACCTCTGCGTCAGCACGTAGCCTGACCTTCCTACGTTACCGTAACGTCACCTGTGCCCTAAGCCTTGCCGTTCCCTAACCGTAACCCTAGTACGGGACAGAAACACACCACAAGCCCTAAACTTTACCCCCAAGCTGAAGCCTACTGCTGGCCCGTACGCTGGCACTGACATGTGCGTCAGCATGTAGCCTGAACCTCCCACGTTTCCGTACCATCACCTGGGGCCTAAGCCTTGCAGTTCCCTAACCCTAACCCTAGCCCGGAACGGAAAACCACGACCAGCCCTAAACCATACCCTACGCCATACCCTACTCCTGGCCCATACGCTGGCACTGACCCGTGAATCAGCACGTAGCCTGACCCTCCTATGTTTCCTTACCCTCACCAGTGTCCTAAGCCTTGCAGTTCCCTCACCCTAACCCTAGCCCGGAACGGAAACCCACCACCAGCCCTATATCTAACCCTATGCCGTAGCCTACTCCTGTCCCGTACGCTGGCACTGACCTGTGCGTCAGCACGAAGCCTGACCTTCCCACATTTCCGCACCCTCATCTGTGCCCTAAGCCTTGACGTTCCCTAACACTAACCCTAACCCGGAACGGAAACCCACCAACAGCCCTACAACTTACCCCCAAGCCGTAGCCTATTCCTGTCCCGTACGCTGGCACTGACCCGTGCGTCAGCACATAGCCTGACCCTCCCACGTTTCCGTACCCTCACCTGTGCCCTAAGCCTTGCGGTTCCCTAACTCTAACCCTAGCCCGGAACGGAAACCCACCACCAGCCCTACACATTACCGTACACCGTAGCCTACTCTGGGCCCGTACGCTGGCACTGACCCGTGCGTCAGCACGTAGCCTGACCCTCCCACGTTTCCGGAGCCTCACCTGTGCCCTAAGACTTGACGTTCCCCAACTATAACCATAGCCCGGAACGGAAACACACCACCAGCCCTAAACCTTACCCCCAAGCCATAGCCTACTGCTGGCCCGTACGCTGGCACTGATGCGTGCGTCACCACGTAGCAATGAAACTCCCACGTTTCCGTACCCTCAAGTGTGCCCTAAGCCTTGCGGTTCCCTAACCCTAACCCTAGCCCAGAAGGGAAACCCACCACCAACCCTACACCTTACCTTACGCCGTAGCCTACTCCTGGCCCATACGCGGGCACTGACCCGTGCATTCAGCAGGTAGCCTGACCCTCCCACGTTTCCGTACCCTCACCTGTGCCCTAAGCCTTGCCGTTCCCTAACCCTAACCCTAGCCCAGAACAGAAACCCATCACCAGCCTAAAACTTACCCACAACCTATAGCCTACTCCTGGCCCGTACGCTGGCACTGACCCGTGCGTCAGCACGGAGCCTGACCTTCCCAAGTTTCCGTATCCTCACGTGGGCCCTAAGCCTTGCCGTTCCCTAACCCTAACCCTAGCCCGGAACGAAAACCAACCACCAGCCCTACAACTTACCCCCAAGCCTTAGCCTACTCCTTGCCCGTACGCTGGCACTGACCCATGCGTCAGGACGTAGCCTGACCCTCCCACGTTTCCGTACCATCACCTGTGCCCTAAGCCTTGCCGTTCCCTAACCCTAACCCTAGCCCTGAATGGAAACACACCACCAGCCCTATACCTAACCCCCAAGCCGTAGCCTACTCCTGGCCCGTACGCGGGCACTGACCTGTGCTTCAGCACATAGCCTGACACTCCCATGTTACTCTACCGTCACTTGTGCCCTAAGCCTTGCCGTTCCCTTATCCTAACCCTAGCCCCGAACGGAAACCCACAACCAGCCCTAAACTATACCCTATGCTGTAGCCAACTCCTGGCCCGTACGCTGACACTGAGCCGTGCGTCAGCACTTAGCCTGACCCTCCCAAGTTTCCGTACCATCACCTGTGCCCTAAGCCTTGCCGTTCCTTAACCCTAACCCTAGCCCATCACAGAAACCCACCACAAGCCCTACACCTTACACTACGCCGTAGCCTAATCCTGGCCCATACGCTGGCACTGACCCGTGTGTCTGCACGTAGCCGGACCCTCACTCGTTTCCGTACCCTCACCAGTGCCCTAAGCCTTGCCGTTCCCTAACCCTAACCCTAGTCCGGAACGGAAACACACCACCAGCCCTACAGCTTACCCCCAAGCCATAGCCTACTCGTGACCCATACGCTGGCACTGACCGGTGTGTCAGCATATAGCCTGACGAGGCACACCAGTGGAGGCCGGGCCGGCAGGGTAAGGCTACCCATGTCAGCTAATCCACAACCCTCAGGAAATCACATTGGTGAAAATGGACCTCGCTAAGGCAGAAGAGAAGCCAAGGGAAAAAAGGACACGGTGCCATTTGCAGCACCGTAGATGAGTCTAGAAATAATCACGTGACTTGTAGTAAGTCAGAAAGTGAAAGACACATATCATATCATATCACTTATAGGTGTTACCTGAAAATGGATACCAGGGCAGATATTTCCACGGAGAAGGGCAATCACAGATTCATTAAACAAACTTATGGTTCACCAATGGAAAGGTGTGAGGATTGGTTTCATTACGATATCGGCGTTAACACACATATACAAACACAGGTGACATATATAATCACCAAAGACCTACAGAATACCAAGAGAGGACTACTCAACATTCTGTCATAACGTACATGGGAAAAGGATCCCAGGAAGAACAGACATCTGTATATGTGTAAAAGAACCACATCTTCCACACCTACAACAAGCCAAACATTGTAATCAAACTTCCTGTAATAAAAAATAAAAAAATTAAATTAAAAACACAAACAAGAAGTAGTGAGACAAACTTGAGGGGCTTTCTCCTGGCACATTCCATTCTAAATTCCAATCTAGAACACCACTTCCACTGAGGCTCTCTTGCCCTAGTAACCAGATTTGGTAAGGGAGAACTGCTGCCACCTTGTGGCCGTTTCACACAACAGCAGCTTTAATCCCAGTGCTAATGGTCAGTTGATATTCAGAATCATTGCAGGCCTGTAAATGACACCTGCCCTGAAAACAAATCCTGGGGTCACATATCGACCAAAAAATTCAAAGGACGTCCATATTTCAAAACGACCATTTCAAAAGGCATATTTTACGCACATTAGTGTTCTGCTTCTTTTCCTTTCTTTCCTTTTTTTGTTAAAAAACACGGGAATGGAAAAAGGCATCCCTCAGAATGGGCGAAAATCGTTGCAAACGAATCAATGGACAGAGGTTTAATCTCCAATATATATAAACAGCTCATGCAGCTTAATATTAAAAAAACAAACAACCCAATACAAAAATGGGCAGAAGATCTAAAGAGACGTTTCTTCAAAGGAGACACAGAGATGGCCAAGACGCACATGAAAAGCTGCTCAACAGCACTAATTATTAGAGAAATGCAAATCAAAACTACAATGAGGTATCACCTCACACCTGTTAGAATCGGCATCATCAGAAAATCTACAAACAACCAATTCTGGGGAGGGTGTGGACAAAAGGATCCCTCTTCCACTATTGGTGGGAATGTAACTTGATACAGTAACTATGGAGAACAGTATGGAGTTTCCTTAAAAAAACTAGAAATAGAATTACCATCTGATCCAGCAATCCCACTTCTGGGCATATACCCAGAGAAAACCGTATTTCAAAAAGGCACATTCACCACAATGTTCGTTGCAGCACTATTTACAATAGCCAGGTAATGGAAGCAACCTAAATGCCCACAGACAGATGAATGGATAAAGATGTGGTACATATATAAAATGGAATATTACTCGGCCATAAAAAGTAATGAAACTGGGTCATTTGTAGAGACATCGATGGATCGAGAGACTGTCATACAGAATGAAGTAAGTCAGAAAGAGGAAAACAAATATTGTTTATAAATGCATATATGTGGAGCCTAAAAAATGGTACAGATGAACTGGTTTGCAGGGAAGAAATAGAGACACAGAGGTAGAGAACAAACGTATGGAAAACAAGTGTGGGAAGCCATGGGGTGGTGGTGGTAGGATGAGTTGGGAGATTGGGATTGACCTGAATACATATATATGCATAAAATACATAACTAATAATAACGTGCTGTATAAAAAAAATAAATAAAATTATATTTCAAAATTTAAAAAAAATAGAATTTAACAATAAAACAGAAAAAAGTTCTTCCCGTCACACAGATGTATTTATAGGAATGAATTATTTCCATGCTTATATCTATAAATACATAAAAGAGGAATAACATCTAACTTGAAACATAAAAGAAACAAAAAGTGAACCCACGAGTTATACAGAGGAAAACCCTATCAGGGCAATTGCTCCAGTGGTAAAGAATTCTGAAATTGGTCATAGGTGGGGAACCATCTCCCATACAGCCAGCAACCCACCCCCCACGCAAGGAGCGTCCTCATTGCAAAGCTGGGGGACCGTGCCGAGGCATCTGTGAGTAAACGTGAGCTGAGCTCCTGGCCAGTTGCTGCTGAACTGTTCCCACCCTTTCCAGGTAAAACACCTGAATATGTACAAGGGCTTGAAAGCCTAGAGGAAGGACCGTGGAGACATACCAGTGACAGCATGCAGGCCAACTTGGTGCCTGCAGGCCAGCCAGGGTGGTCCTGGACCCGGGCGCTCTTCCAGAAGCTTTCCATTGCCCTGCCTGAGATACCACTCCTGTCCCGGACCCCACTGCTTTTTTCCTTCCTCACCTCTGTCCGGAGAGAAATTCCAGCGGAAGGTATGGGTGAAACATCCTCTTCTTTACAGGCGGCAGCCTGGCAACTCCTGCAGAAAGGCCAGCAGAACCCCACTCACACCGGGCCACCCACAAAGCTGTGGCCCCTCAATCCCTCCCACCAGCACAGCCCCGAGACTGCTGACGGGGCAGAGAATATGGAGTCAGGCACAGCTTCAGTGGCTATTGCTGCCAGGAACGCTGTTTATATTGACCTCAACGAGGCACACCTGGGAGGGCGGACCGGCAGGGTAAGGCTGCCCAGGTCAGCTAATCCACAACCCTCAGGGAATCACATTGTTGAAAATGGACCCCGCTAAGGCAGAAGAGAAGCCAAGGGAAAAAAGGACACAATGCCATTTGCAGCACCGTAGATGAGTCTAGAAGTAATCACGTGACTTGTAGTAAGTCAGAAAGTGAAAGACATATCATATCATATCACTTATAGGTGTTACCTAAAAATGGATACCAGGGCAGATATTTCCACGGAGAAGGGCAATCACAGATTCATTAAACAAACTTATGGTTCACCAATGGAAAGGTGTGAGGATTGGTTTCATTACGATATCGGGGTTAACAGACATATACAAACACAGGTGACATATATAATCACCAAAGACCTACAGAATACCAAGAGAGGACTACTCAACATTCTGTCATAACGTACATGGGAAAAGGATCCCAGGAAGAACAGACATCTGTATATGTGTAAAAGAACCACATCTTCCACACCTACAACAAGCCAAACATTGTAATCAAACTCGCTGTAATTAAAAAATAAAAAAATTAAATTAAAAGCACGAACAAGATGTAGTGAGACAAACGTGAGGGGCTTTCTCCTGGCACATTCCATTCTAAACTCCAATCTAGAACACCACTTCCACTGAGGCTCTCTTGCCCTAGTAACCAGATTTGGTAAGGGTGAACTGCTGCCACCTTGTGGCCGTTTCACACAACAGCAGCTTTAATCCCAGGGCTAATGGTCAGTTGTTATTCAAAATCATTGCAGGCCTGTAAATGACACCTGCCCTGAAAACAAATCCTGGGGTCACATATCGACCAAAACATTCAAAGGACGTCCATATTTCAAAACGACCATTTTAAAAGGCATATATTACGCACATTAGTGTTCTGCTTCTTTTCCTTTCTTTCCTTTTTTGTTAAAAAACACGGGAATGGAAAAAGGCATCCCTCAGAATGGGCGAAAATCGTTGCAGACCAATCAATGGACAGAGGTTTATTCTCCAATATATAAACAACACATGCAGCTTAATATTAAAAAACAAACAACCCAATACAAAAATGGGCAGAAGATCTAAAGAGACGTTTCTTCAAAGAAGACACAGAGATGGCCAAGACGCACATGAAAAGTTGCTCAACAGCACTAATTATTAGAGAAATGCAAATCAAAACTACAATGAGGTATCACCTCACACCTGTTAGAATCGGCATCATCAGAAAATCTGCAAACAACCAATTCTGGGGAGGGTGTGGACAAAAGGAGCCCTCTTCCACTATTGGTGGGAATGTAAATTGATACAGTCATTATGGAGAACAGTATGGAGTTTCCTTAAAAAAAATAGAAATAGAATTACCATCTGATCCAGCAATCGCACTTCTGGGCATATACCCAGAGAAAACAGTAAATCAAAAAGGCACATTCACCACTATGTTCATTGCAGCACTATTTACAATAGCCAGGTAATGGAAGCAACCTAAATGCCCACAGACAGATGAATGGATAAAGATATGGTACATATATAAAATGGAATATTACTCGGCCATAAAAGGGAATGAAACTGGGTCATTTGTAGAGACATCGATGGATCGAGAGACTGTCATACAGAATGAAGTAAGTCAGAAAGAGGAAAACAAATATTGTATATTAATGCATATATGTGGAACCTAAAAAAATGGTACAGATGAACTGGTTTGCACGGAAAAAATAGAGACACAGAGGTAGAGAACAAACCTATGGACACCAAGTGTGGGAAGCCATGGGGTGGTGGTTGTGGGATGAGTTGGGAGATTGGGATTGACCTGTATACATGTATATGCATAAAATACATAACTAATAATAACGTGCTGTATAAAAACATAAATAAAATTAAATTTCAAAATTTTAAAAAATAAAATTTACAAATAAAACAGAAAAAATTTCTTCCCGTCACACAGATGTATTTATAGGAATGAATTATTTCCATGCTTATATTTATAAATACATAAAATTGGAATAAAATCTAACTTGAACCATAAAAGAAAAAAAAGTGAACCCACGAGTTATACAGAGGAAAACCCTATCAGGGCACTTGCTCCAGCGGTAAACAATTCTGAAATTGGTCAGAAGTGGGGAAGCATCTACCATACAGCCAGCAACCCACACCCCACGCAAGGAGCGTCCTCATTGCAAAGCTGGGGGAACGGGCCGAGGCATCTGTGAGTAAGCATGAGTTGAGCTCCTGTACAGCTGCGGCTGAACTGTTCCCACCTTTCCCAGGTAAAACACCTGAATATGTACAAGGGCTTGAAAGCCTAGAGGAAGGGCCTTGGAGCCACACCAGCGACAGCACGCAGGGCAACTTGGTGCCTGCAGGCCAGCCAGGGTGGTCCTGGCCCCGGGCCCTCTTCCAGAAGCTTTCCATTGCCCTACCTGATATACCCCTCCTGTCCTGGCACCCAATGCTTTTTTCGTTCCTCACCTCTGTCCGGAGAGAAATTCCAGTGGAAGGTATGAGTGACACATCCTCTTCTTTACAGGTGGCAGCATGGCAACACCTGCAGAAAGGCCAGCAGAACCCCACTCACACCGGGACACCCACAAAGCTGTGGCCCCTCACCCCCTCCCACCAGCACAGCCCCGAGACTGCTGACGGGGCAGAGAATATGGAGTCAGGCACAACTTCAGGAGCTATTGCTGCCTGGAGCTCTGTTTATATTGACCTCAACGAGGCACACCTGGGGAGGGCGGGCCGGCAGGGTAAGGCTGCCCAGGTCAGCTAATCCACAACCCTCAGGGAATCACATTGTTGAAAATGGACCCCGCTAAGGCAGAAGAGAAGCCAAGGGAAAAAAGGACACAATGCCATTTGCAGCACCGTAGATGAGTCTAGAAGTAATCACGTGACTTGTAGTAAGTCAGAAAGTGAAAGACACATATCATATCATATCACTTATAGGTGTTACCCACAAATGGATACCAGGGCAGATATTTTCACGGGGAAGGGCAATCACAGATTCATTAAACAAACTTATGGTTCACCAATGGAAAGGTGTGAGGATAGGTTTCATTACGATATCGGGGTTAAGAGACATATACAAACACAGGTGACATATATAATCACCAAAGACCTACGGAATACCAAGAGAGGACTACTCAACATTCTGTCATAACGTACATGGGAAAAGGATCCCAGGAAGAACAGACATCTGTATATGTGTAAAAGAACCACATCTTCCACACCTACAACAAGCCAAACATTGTAATCAAACTTGCTGTAATAATAAATAAAAAAATTAAATTAAAAACACGAACAAGAAGTAGTGAGACAAACGTGAGGGGCTTTCTCCTGGCACATTCCATTCTAAACTCCAATCTAGAACACCACTTCCACTGAGGCTCTCTTGCCCTAGTAACCAGATTTGGTAAGGGTGAACTGCTGCCACCTGGTGGCCATTTCACACAACAGCAGCTTTAATCCCAACGCTAATGGTCAGTTGATATTCAAAATCATTGCAGGCCTGTAAATGTCACCTGCCCTGAAAACAAATCCTGGGGTCACATATCGACCAAAAAATTCAAAGGACGTCCATATTTGAAAACGACCATTTCAAAAGGCATATTTTACGCACATTAGTGTTCTGCTTCTTTTCCTTTCTTTCCTTTTTTGTTAAAAAAAACGGGAATGGAAAAAGGCATCCCTCAGAATGGGCGAAAATCGTTGCAAACGAATCAATGGACAGAGGTTTAATCTCCAATATATATAAACAGCACATGCAGCTTAATATTACTAAAACAAACAACCCAATACAAAAATGGGCAGAAGATCTAAATAGACGTTTCTTCAAATAAGACACAGAGATGGCCAAGACGCACATGAAAAGCTGCTCAACATCACTAATTGTTAGAGAAATGCAAATCAAAACTACAATAAGGTATGACGTCACACCCATTAGAGTCGGCATCATCAGAAAATCTACAAACAAAAATTCTGGGGAGGGTGTGGACAAAAGGAACCCTCTTCCACTATTGGTGGGAATGTAAATTGATACAGTCACTATGGAGAACAGTATGGAGGTTCCTTTAAAAAACTAAAAAGAGGAGTACCATCTGATCCAGCAATCCCACTTCTGAGCATATACCCAGAGAAAACCATAAATCAAAGAGACACATTCACCACAATGTTTATTGCAGCACTATTTACAATAGCCAGGTAATGGAAGCAACCTAAATGCCCACAGACAGAAGAACGGATAAAGATGTGGTACATATATAAAATGGAGTATTACTCAACCATATAAAGGAATGAAACTGGGTCATTTGTAGAGAACTCGATGTATCTAGAGACTGTAATACAGAGTGGAGTAAGTCAGAAACAGAAAAACAAATATTGTATATTAATGCCTATATTTGGTACCTAGAAAATTGGTACAGATGAACTTGTTTGCAGGGCAGAAATAGAGACACACAGGTAGAGAACAATCGTATGGACACAAAGAGGGGGAAGCCATGGGGTGCTGGTGGTGGTGGGATGCGTTGGGAGATTGGGATTGACCTGTATACATGTAAATGCATAAAATACATAACTAATAATAACCTGCTGTATAAGAAAATAAATTTAAATTTCAAAATTTTTAAAAAAGAAACACAAAAATGTTCTTCCATTCACACAGATGTATTTATATGAATGACTTATTTCCATGCTTATATCTATAAATACATAAAAGAGGAATAAAATTTAACTTGAAACAATGGAAAAAAAAAAACCTGAACCCAACAGTTATACAGAGGAAAACCCTATCAAGGCACTTACTCCAGCGGTAAACAATTCTGAAATTGGTCAGATGTGGAGAATCATCTCCCATACAGCCAGCAGCCGCACCCCACGCAAGGAGGGTCCTCATTGCCAAGCTGCGGGACCGTGCCGAGGCGTCTGTGAGTAAACGTGAGCTGAGCCCCAGGCCAGCTGCTGCTGAACTGTTCCCACCCTTCCCAGGTAAAACACCTGAATATGTACAAGGGCTTGAAAGCCTAGAGGAAGGGCAGTGGAGCCACACCAGCGACAGCACACAGGCCCACTTGGTGCCTGCAGGCCAGCCAGGATGGTCCTGGCCACAGGCGCTCTTCTGGAAGCTTTCCATTTTCCTGCCTGAGATACCCCTCCTGTCCCGGCCCACACTCATTTTTTTCCTTCCTCACCTCAGCTCGGAGAGAAATTTCAGCAGACGTTATGGGTGACGCATCCTCTTCTTTACAGGTGGCAGCCTGGTAACTCCTAAGCCTTGCCGTTCCCTAACCCTAACCCTAGCCCGGAATGGAAACCCACCACCAGCCCTATACCTTTCCCTACGCGGTATCCTATTCCTGGCCCGTACGCAGGCACTGAACCTTTCATCAGCACGTATGATGACCCTGCCATTTTGCATTACCCTCACCTGTGCCCTAAGCCTTGCCGTTCCCTAACCCTAACGCTAGCCCGGAACGGAAACACACCACAAGCCCTACAACTTACCCCCAAGCCGTAGCCTACTTCTGGTCCATACGCGGGCACTGATTTGTGCATCAGCACGTAGCCTGACCTTCCCACATTACCGTAACGTCACCTGTGCCCTAAGCCTTGCCGTTCCCTAACCCTAACCCTAGTACGGAATGGAAACACACCACAAACCCTACACCTAACACCCAAGCCATAGCCTACTCCTGGCCCGTATGCTGAAACTGACCCGTGCGTCAGCACATAGACTGACCCTCCCAAGTTTCCGTACTCTCACCTGTGCCCTAAGCCTTGCTGTTCCCTAACACTAACCCTAGCCCAGAACGGAAACCCACCACCAGCCCTACAACTAACCACCAAACCGTGGCCTACTCCTGGCCGGTACGCTGGCACTGACCCGTGCGTCAGCACGTAGCCTGACCCTCCCACGTTTCCGTACCCTCACCTGTGCCCAAAGCCTTGCCATTCCCTAACCCTAACCCTAGCCCGGAACGGAAACCCACCACCAGCCCTAGACCTTACCCTACGACATAGCCTACTCCTGGCCTGTACGCTGGCACTGGCCCATCCGTCAGCACGTAGCCTGACGCTCCCACGTTTCCGTACCATCACCTGTGCCCTAAGACTTGCCGTTCCCTAACCCTAACCCTAGCCCGGAACGGAAACCCACCACCAGCCCTACACCTAACCCCGAAGCCGTAGCCTACTCCTGGCCGGTACGCTGGCACTGGCCCATCCGTCAGCACGTAGCCTGACCCTCGCACGTTTCTGTACCCTCACCTGTGCCCTAAGCATTGCCGTTCCCTAACCCTAACGCTAGCCCATAACGGAAACCCACCACCAGCCCTACATCTTACCCTACGCCGTAGCCTACTCCTGGCCTGTACGCTGGCACTGACCCGTGCGTCAGCAGGTAGCGAAACCCTCCCACTTTTCTGTACCCTCACCTGAGGACTAAGCCTTGCCTTTCCGTAACCCTAACCCTAGCCCGGAACGGAAACCCACCACCAGCCCTACACATTACCCTACGCCGTAGCCTATTCCTGGCCCGTACGCTGGCACTGACCCGTGCGTCAGCACGTTGTCTGACCCTCCCACGTTTCCATACCCTCACCTGTGCCCTAAGCCTTGCCGTTCCCTAACCCTAACCCTAGCCCCCAACAGAAACGCACCACCAGCCCTACAACTTACCCCCAAGCCGTAGCCTACTCCTGGCCCTTATTCTGGCACTGACACGTGCGTCAGCACGTAGCCTGACCCTCCCACGTTTCCGTATCCTCACCTGTGCCCTAAGCCTTGCCTTTCACTAACCCTAACCATAGCCCGAAACGGAAACCCACCACCAACCCTACACCTTACCCTACGCCGTAGCCTACTCCTGGCCCGTACCCTGGCACTGACCCGTGTGTCAGCACGTAGCCTGACCTTCCCACATTTCCGTACCCTCACCTGTGCCCGAAGCCTTGCCGTTCCCTAACCCTAACCCTAGTACGGAACGGAAACCCACCAGCAGCCCTACACCTAACACCCAAGCGGTAGCCTAATCCTGGCCTGTACGCTGGCACTGACCCATGCGTCAGCACGTAGCCTGACCCTCCCACTTTTCCTTACCCTCACCTGTGCCCTAAGCCTTGCCGTTCCCTATCCCTAACCCTAGCCCGCAACGGAAACCCACCACCAGCCCTACACCATACGCTACACCGTAGCCTACTCCTGGCCCGTACGCTGGCACTGACCCGTGCGTCATCATGTAGCCTGACCCTCTCACGTTTCCGTACCCTCACATGTGCCCTAAGACTTGACGTTCCCTATCCCTAACCCCAGCCCGGAACGCAAACCCACCACCAGCCCTACACCTTTCCCTACGCCGTAGCCTACTCCTGGCCCGTACGCTGGCACTGACACGTGCGTCATCACGTAGCCTGACCGTCCCACTTTTCCGTACCCTCACCTGTGCCCTAAGCCTTGCCGTTCCCTTACCCTAACCCTAGGCCGGAACGGAAACCCACCACCCGCCCTACACCTTAACCTATGCCGTAGACTACTCCTTGCCCGTACCCTGGCAGTGACCCGTGCTTCAGCACGTAGCCATACACTCCCACGTGTCTGTACCCTCACATGTGCCCTGAGCCTTGCCATTCCCTAACCGTAACCGTAGCCCGGAACGAAAACCCACCACCAGCCCTACACCTTACACTACGCCGTAGCCTACTCCTGGCCCGTACGCTGGCAATGACCCGTGCGTCAGCACGTAGCCTGACCCTCCCACGTTTCCGTACCCTCACCTGTGCCCTAAGCCTTGCCGTTCCCTAACCCTAACCCTAACCCGGAAAGGAAACCCACCACCATCCCTAAACATTTCCCTACTGGGTAGCCTACTCCTCGCCCGTACGCTCGCACTGAACCGTGCGTCAGCATGTAGTTTGACCCTCCCACGTTTCCGTACCCTCACGTGGGCCCTAAGCCTTGCCATTCCCTAACACTAACCTTAGCCCGGAATGGAAACCCACCACCAGCCCTACACCTTACCCTATGCCGTAGCCTACACCTGGCCCATACGCGGGCACTGACCTGTGTTTCAGCAGGTAGCCTGGCCCTCCCACGTTTGCGGACCTTCACCTGTGCCCTAAGACTTGCCGTTCCCTAACCCAAACCCTAGCCCGGAACGGAAACCCACCACCAGCCCTACACATTTCCCTACGCCGTAGCCTATTCCTGGCTCGTACGCAGGCACTGACACTTTCATCAGCACTTAGCCTGACCCTCCCACGTTTCTGTACCCTCACCTGTGCCCTAAGCCTTGCCGTTCACTAACCCTAACCGTACACCGGAACGGAAAACGACCACCAGCCCTAAAACTTACCCCCTATCCGTAGCCTACTCCTGGCCGGTACGCTGGCACTGACACGTGCGTCAGAGCGTAGCCGGACCCTCACACGTTTCCGTACCCTCACCTGTGCCGTAAGCCTTGCCGTTTCCTAACCCTAACCCTAGCCCGGAACGGAAACCCACCATCAGCCCTACACTTTACCCTACGCCGTAGCCTACTCCTGGCCCGTACGCTGGCACTGACCCGAGTGTCAGCACGTAGCGTGACCCTCCCACGTTTCCGTACCCTCTCCTTTGCACTAAGCCTTGCCGTTCCGTAACCCTAACCCTAGCCCGGAACGGAAATCCACCACCAGCCCTACACCTTTCCCAACGCCGTAGCCTATTCCTGGCTCGTACGCCGGCACTCACCGTTTCATCAGCACGTAGCCTGACCCTCCCACGTTTCCGTACCCTCACCTGTGCCCTAAGCCTTGCCGTTCACTATCCCTAACCCTAGCCCGGAACGGAAACCCACCACCAGCCCTACACCTTACCCCCAAGCCATAGACTACTCCTGGCCCATTCGCTGGCACTGACACGTGCGTCAGCACGTAGCCTGACCCTCCCACGTTTCCGTACCATCACCTGTGCCCTAAGCCTTGCCGTTCCCTCACCCTCACCCTAGCCGGGAACAGAAACCCATCAGCAGCCCTATACCTTACCCTATGCCGTAGCCTACTCCTGGCACGTACGCTGGCACTGACACATGCGTCAGCACGTAGCCTGACCCTCACACGTTTCCGTACCCTCACCTCTGCCCTAAACCTTGCCATTCCCTAACCCTAAACCTAGTCCGGAACTGAAACCCACCACCAGCTATACAGCGTACCCCCAAGCCATAGCCTATTCCTGGCCCGTACGATGGCATTGACACATGCGTCAGCATGTAGCCTGACCCTCCCACGTTTCCTTACCCTCACCTGTGCCCTAAGCCTTGCCGTTCCCTAACCCTAACCCTAGCCCGGAACGGAAACCCACCACCAGCCCTACAGCTAATCCCCAAGCCATAGCTTACTCCTGGCCCGTACGCAGGCACTGACCCTTTCATCAGCACGTAGCCTGACCCTCCCACGTTTCCGTACCCTCATCTGTGCCCTAAGCCTTGGCGTTCCCTCACCCTCACCCTAGCCAGGAACAGAAACCCATCAGCAACCCTACACCTTACCCTACGCCGTAGCCTACTCCTGGCACGTACGCTGGCACTGACAGGTGCGTCAGCACGTAGCCTGACCCTCCCACGTTTCCGTACCCTCATCTGTGCCCTAAGCCTTGCCGTTCCCTAACCCTAACCCTAGCCCGAAACGGAAACCCACCACCAGCCCTACACCTTAACCTACGCCGTAGCCTACTCCTGGCCTGTACGGTGGCACTGACCCTTGCGTCAGCATGTAGCCTGACCCTCCCACGTTTCCGTATCCTCACCTCTGCCCTAAGACTTGCCGTTCTGTAACCCTAACCCTATCCCAGAACGGAAACCCACCACCAGCCCTACACCTTACCCCCAAGCCGTAGCCTACTCCTGGCACGTTCAGTGGCAGTAACCCTAGCATCATCAAGTAGCCTGACCCTCCCACGTTTCTGTACCCTCACCCGTGCCCTAACCCTTGCCGTTCCGTAACCCTAACCCTAGCCCGGAACGGAAACCCACCATCAGCCCTACATCTTACCCCCAAGCCGTAGCGTACTCCTGGCCCATATGCTGGCACTGACCCTTGCGTCAGCACGTAGCGTGACCCTCCCACGTTTCCATACCCTCACCTGTGCCCTAAGCCTTGCCGTTCCCTAACTCTAACCCTAGCCCGGAACGGAAACCCACCACTAGGCCTACACCTAACCCTATGCTGTAGCCTACACATGGCCCGTACGCGGGCACTGACCCGTGCGTCAGCACGTAGCCTGACACTCCCACTTTTCCGTACCCTCACCTGTGCCCTAAGCCTTGCCGTTCCCTATCCCTAACCGTAGCCCGGAACGGAAACCCACCACCAGCCCTACACCATACACTACACCGTAGCCTACTACTGGCCCGTACGCTGGCACAGACCCGTGCGTCATCATGTAGCCTGACCCTCTCACGTTTCCGTACCCTCACATATGCCCTAAGACTTGACGTTCCCTATCCCTAACCCCAGCCCGGAACGCAAACCCACCACCAGCCCTACACCTTTCCCTACGCCGTAGCCTACTCCTGGCCCGTACGCTGGCACTGAACCGTGCGTCATCACGTAGCCTGACCGTCCCACTTTTCCGTACCCTCACCTGTGCCCTAAGCCTTGCCGTTCCCTTACCCTAACCCTAGCCAGGAACGGAAACCCACCACCCGCCCTACACCTTACCCTATGCCGTAGCCTACTCCTTGCCCGTACCCTGGCAGTGACCCGTGCTTCAGCACGTAGCCATACCCTCCCACGTGTTTGTACCCTCACATGTGCCCTGAGCCTTGCCATTCCCTAACCGTAACCGTAGCCCGGAACGAAAACCCACCACCAGGCCTACACCTTACACTACGCCGTAGCCTACTCCTGGCCCGTACGCTGGCAATGACCCGTGCGTCAGCACGTAGCCTGACCCTCCCACGTTTCCGTACCCTCACGTGGGCCCTAAGCCTTGCCATTCCCTAACACTAACCTTAGCCCGGAAGGGAAACCCACCACCAGCCCTACACATTACCCTATGCCGTAGCCTACACCTGGCCCATACATGGGCACTGACCTGTGTTTCAGCTCGTAGCCTGGCCCTCCCACGTTTGCGGACCCTCACCTGTGCCCTAAGATTTGCCGTTCCCTAACCCTAACCCTAGCCCGGAACGGAAACCCACCACCAGCCCTACACATTTCCCTACGCCGTAGCCTATTCCTGGCTCGTACGCAGGCACTGACACTTTCATCAGCACTTAGCCTGCCCCTCCCACGGTTCTGTACCCTCACCTGTGCCCTAAGCCTTGCCGTTCACTAACCCTAACCCTACACCGGAACAGAAAACGACCACCAGCCCTACAACTTACCCCCAAGCCGTAGCCTACTCCTGGACGGTACGCTGGCACTGACACGTGCGTCAGCACGTAGCCTGACCCTCACACGTTTCCGTACCCTCACCTGTGCCCTAAGCCTTGCCGTTTCCTAACCCTAACCCTAGCCCGGAACGGAAACCCACCATCAGCCCTACACTTTACCCTACGCCGTAGCCTACTCCTGGCCCGTACGCTGGCACTGACCTGTGTGTCAGCACGTAGCGTGACCCTCCCACGTTTCCGTACCCTCTCCTTAGCACTAAGCCTTGCCGTTCCGTAACCCTAACCCTAGCCCGGAACGTAAACCCACCACCAGCCCTACACCATACCCTACGCCATAGCCTACACCTGGCCCATACGCGGGCACTGACATGTGCTTCAGCACGTAGCCTGACCCTCCCACGTTTGCGGACCCACACCTGTGCCCTAAGCCTTGCCGTTCCCTAACCCTAACCCTAGCCCGGAACGGAAACCCACCACCAGCCCTACACCTTTCCCAACGCCGTAGCCTATTCCTGGCTCGTACGCCGGCACTCACCGTTTCATCAGCACGTAGCCTGACCCTCCCACGTTTCCGTACCCTCACCTGTGCCCTAAGCCTTGCCGTTCACTAACCCTAACCCTAGCCCGGAACGGAAACCCACCACCAGCCCTTCACCTTACCCCCAAGCCATAGCCTACTCCTGGCCCATTCGCTGGCACTGACCCGTGCGTCAGCACGTAGCCTGACCCTCCCACGTTTCGGTACCATCACCTGTGCCCTAAGCCTTGCCGTTCCCTCACCCTCACCCTAGCCGGGAACAGAAACCCATCAGCAGACCTATACCTTACCCTACGCCGTAGCCTACGCCTGGCACGTACGCTGGCACTGACACATGCGTCAGCACGTAGCCTGACCCTCACACGTTTCCGTACCCTCACCTCTGCCCTAAACCTTGCCGTTCCCTAACCCTATACCTAGTCCGGAACTGAAACCCACCACCAGCTATACAGCGTACCCCCAAGCCATAGCCTATTCCTGGCCCGTACGATGGCACTGACACATGCGTCAGCATGTAGCCTGACCCTCACACGTTTCCGTACCCTCACCTGTGCCCTAAGCCTTGCCGTTTCCTAACCCTAACCCTAGCCCGGAACGGAAACCCACCACCAGCCCTACACCTAATCCCCAAGCCGTAGCTTACTCCAGGTCAGTACGCTGGCACTGACCCGTGCATCATCACATAGCCTGACCCTCCCACGTTTCCGTACCCTCACCTGTGCCCTAAGCCTTGCCGTTCCCTAACCCTAACCGTAGCCCGGAACGGAAAACCACCACCAGCCCTACACCTTACCCCCAAGCCGTAGCCTACTCCTGGCCCGTACGCTGGCACAGACCCGTGCGTCAGCACGAATCCTGACCCTCCCACGTTTGCGGACCCTCACCTGTGCCCTAAGCCTTGCCGTTCCCTAACCCTAACCCTAGCCCGGAACAGAAACCCACAACCAGCCCTACACCTTTCCCTACGCCGTAGCCTATTCCTGGCTCATACGCAGGCACTGACCCTTTCATCAGCAAGTAGACTGACCCTCCCACGTTTCCGTACCCTCACCTGTGCCCTAAGCCTTGCCGTTCACTAACCCTAACCCTAGCCCGGAACGGAAACCCACCACCAGCCCTACACCTTACCCCCAAGCCGTAGCCTACTCCTGGCACGTTCGGTGGCAGTAAACCTAGCATGAGCAAGTAGCCTGACCCTCCCACGTTTCTCTACCCTCACCCGTGCCCTAAGCCTTGCCGTTCCATAACCCTAACCCTAGCCCGAAACGGAAACACACCACCAGCCCTACACCTTACCCCCAAGCCGTAGCGTACTCCTGGCCCATATGCTGGCACTGACCCGTGCGTCAGCACGTAGCGTAACCCTCCCACGTTTCCGTACACTCACCTGTGCCCTAAGCCTTGCCGTTCACTAACCCTAACCCTAGCCCGGAACGGAAACCCACCACCAGCCCTACACTTTACTCTATGCCGTAACCTACACCTTACCTGTACTCGGGCACTGACCTGTGCTTCAGCACGTAGCCTGAACCTCCCATGTTACTGTACGCTCACCTGTGCCTTAAGCCTTGCCGTTCCCTAACCCTAAACCTAGCCCGGCACGGAATCCCACCACCAGCTCTACACCTTATCGTATGCCGTAGCCTAGTCCTGGCCCATACGCTGGCACTGACCCGTGCGTCAGCATGTAGCCTGACCCTCTCACGTTTCCGTAACCTCACCTGTGCCCTAAGCCTTGCCGTTCCCTAACCCTAACCCTAGCCCGGAACAGAAACCCACCACCAGCCCTACACCTTACCACAAGCCGTAGCCTATTCCTGGCCCGTACGCAGGCACTGACCCTTTCATCAGCACGTAGCCTGACCCTCCCACGTTTCTGTACCCTCATCTCTGCCCTAACCCTTGCCGTTCCCTAACCCTAACCCTAGCCTGGAACGGAAACCCACCACCAGCCCTACACCTTAACCTATGCCGTAGCCTACTCCTGGTCTGTACGGTGGCACTGACCCTTTCGTCAGCATGTAGCCTGACCCTCCCATGTTTCCGTACCCTCACCTGTGCCCTAAGCCTTGCCGTTCACTAACCCTAACCCTAGCCCTGAACGGAAACACACCACCAGCCCTTCACCCTACCCCCAAGCCGTAGCCTACTCCTGGCCCATATGTTGGCACTGACCCATGCGTCAGCACGTAGCGTGACCCTCCCACGTTTCCGTACCCTCACCTGTGCCCTAAGCCTTGCCGTTCCGTAACCCTAACCCTAACCCGGAACGGAAAACCACCACCAGCCCTACACCTTACTCAATGCCGTAGCCTACACCTGGCCCGTACGCGGGCACTGACCTGTGCTTCAGCACGTAGCCTGGCCCTCCCATGTTACCGTACGCTCACCTGTGCCCTAAGCCTTGCCGTTCCCTATCCCTAAACCTAGCCCGGAACGCAAACCCACCACCAGCCCTACACCTTTCCCTACGCCGTAGCCTACTCCTGGCCCGTACGCTGGCACTGACCCGTGCGTCATCACGTAGCCTGACCATCCCAATTTTCCGTACCCTCACCTGTGCCCTAAGACTTGCCGTTCCCTTACCCTAACCCTAGCCCGGAACGGAAACCCACCACCCGCCCTACACCTTACCCTATGCCGTAGCCTACTCCTTGCCCGTACCCTGGCACTGACCCTTGCTTCAGCACGTAGCCATACCCTCCCACTTTTCCGTACCCTCACATGTGCCCTAAGCCTTGCCATTCCCTAACCGTAACCGTAGCCCGGAACGAAAACCCACCACCAGCCCTAAACCTTATACTACGCCGTAGCCTACTCCTGGCCCGTACGCTGGCACTGACCCGTGCGTCAGCACGTAACCTGACCCTCCCACGTTTCCGTACCCTCACCTGTGCCCTAAGCCTTGCCGTTCCCTAACCCTAACCCTAACCCGGAACGGAAACCCACCACCATCCCTAAACCTTTCCCTACTGGTTAGCCTACTCCTCGCCCGTACGCTCGCACTGACCCGTGCGTCAGCATGTAGTTTGACCCTCCCACGTTTCCGTAACCTCACGTGGACCCTAAGCCTTGCCATTCCCTGACACTAACCTTAGCCCGGAAGGGAAAACCACCACCAGCCCTACACCTTACCCTACGCCGTAGCCTACACCTGGCCCATATGCGGGCACTGACCTGTGCTTCAGCACGTAGCCTGACCCTCCCACGTTTGCAGACCCTCACCTGTGCCCTAAGCCTTGCCTTTCCCTAACCCTAACCCTAGCCCGGAAAGGAAACACACCACCAGCCCTACACCTTTCCCAACGCCGTAGGCTATTCCTGGCTCGTACGCCGGCACTCACCGTTTCATCAGCACGTAGCCTGACCCTCCCACGTTTCCGTACCGTCACCTGTGCCCTAAGCCTTGCCATTCCCTAACCCTAACACTAGCCCGGAAGGGAAACCCACCACCAGCCCTACACCTAACCCCCAAGCCGTAGCTTAATCCTGGCCAGTACGCTGGCACTGACCCGTGCATCATCACGTAGCCTGACCCTCCCACGTTTCTGTACCCTCACCTGTGCCCTAAGCCTTGCCGTTCCCTAACCCTAACCGTAACCCGGAACGGAAACCCACCACCAGCCCTACACCTTACCCCCAAGCCGTAGCCTACTCCTGGCCTGTACGCTGGCACAGAGCCGTGCGTCAGCACGAATCCTGACCCTCCCACGTATCCGGACCCTCACCTGTGCCCTAAGCCTTGCCGTTCCCTAACCCTAACCCTAGCCCGGAACCGAAACCCACCACCAGCCCTACACATTTCCCTACGCCGTAGCCTATTCCTGGCTCATACGCAGGCACTGACCCTTTCATCAGCAAGTAGACTGACCCTCCCACGTTTCCGTACCCTCACCTGTGCCCTAAGCCTTGCCGTTCACTAACCCTAACCCTAGCCCAGAACGGAAACCCACCACCAGCCCTACACCTTACTCTATGCCATAGCTTACACCTGGCCCGTACGCGGGCACTGACCTGTGCTTCAGCACGTAGCCTGACCCTCCTATGTTACCGTACGCTCACCTGTGCCCTAAGCCTTGCCGTTCCCTAACCCTAAACCTAGCCCGGCACGGAATCCCACCACCAGCTCTACACCTTATCGTATGCCGTAGCGTAGTCCTAGACCGTACGCTGGCACTGACCCGTGCGTCAGCATGTAGCCTGACCCTCTCACGTTTCCGTAACCTCACCTGTGCCCTAAGCCTTGCCGTTCCCTAACCCTAACCTTAGCCCGGAACAGAAAACCACCACCAGCCCTACACCTTACCCCAAGCCGTAGCCTATTCCTGGCCCGTACGCAGGCACTGACCCTTTCATCAGCACGTAGCCTGACCCTCCCACGTTTCCGTACCCTCATCTGTGCCCTAAGCCTTGCCGTTCCCTAACCCTAACCCTAGCCCGGAACGGAAACCCACCACCAGCCCTACACCATAACCTACGCCGTAGCCTACTCCTGGACTGTACGGTGGCACTGCCCCTTGCGTCATCATGTAGCCTGACCCTCCCACGTTTCCGTACCCTCACCTCTGCCCTAAGCCTTGCCGTTCTGTAACCCTAACCCTAGCCCGGAACGGAAACCCACCACCAGCCCTACACCTTACCCCCAAGCCGTAGCCTACTCCTGGCACGTTCGGTGGCAGTAACCCTAGCATCAGCAAGTAGCCTGACCCTCCCATGTTTGTGTACCCTCACCCGTGCCCTTAGCCTTGCCGTTCCATAACCCTAACCCTAGCCCGGAACGGAAACCCACCACCAGCCCTACAACTTACCCCCAAGCTGTAGCCTACTCCTGGCCCATATGCTGGCACTGACCCGTGCGTCAGCACGTAGCGTGACCCTCCCACGTTTCCGTACCCTCACCTGTGCCCTAAGCCTTGCCGTTCCCTAACCCTAACCCTAGCCCGGAACAGAAACCCACCACCAGCCCTACACCTTACCCCCAAGCCGTAGCCTGCAACTGGCCCGTTCGGTGGCACTAACCCGAGCATCAGCAAGTAGCCTGAACCTCCCACGTTTCTGTACCCTCACCCGTGCCCTAAGCCTTGCCATTCCGTAACCCTAACCCTAGCCCGGAACGGATACCCACCACCAGCCCTCCACCTTACCCCCAAGCCATAGCCTAATCCTGGCCCATATGCTGGCACTGACCCGTGCGTCAGCACGTAGCGTGACCCTCGCACGTTTCCGTATCCTCACCTGTGCCCTAAGCCTTGTCGTTCCCTAACCCTAACCCTAGCCCGGAACGGAAACCCACCACCAGCCCTACACCTTACCCTATGCTGTAGCCTACACCTGGCCCATATGCGGGCACTGACGCGTGCGTCATCACGTAGCCTGAACCTCCCACGTTTCCGTACCCTCACCTGTGCCCTAAACCTTGTCGTTCTCTAACCCTAACCCTAGCCCAAAACGGAAAGACACCACCAGCCCTAAAACTTAGCCACAAGACTTAGCCTACTCCTGGCCCGTACGCTGGCACTGACCCGTGCGTCAGCACGTAGCCTGACCCTCCCACGATTCCGTACCCTCACCTGTGCCCTAAGCCTTGCCGTACCCTAACCCTAACCCTAACCCGGAAAGGAAACCCACCACCGTCCCTAAATCTTTCCCTACTGGGTAGCCTACTCCTCGCCCGTACGCTCGCACTGACCGGTGCGTCAGCATGGAGTTTGACCCTCCCACGTTTCCTGTCCCCTCACCTGGGCCCTAAGCCTTGCCATGCCCTAACACTAACCCTAGCCCGGAACGGAAACCCACCACCAGCCCTACACCTTACCCTATGCCGTAGCCTACACATGGCCCATACGCGGGCACTGACCTGTGCTACAGCACGTAGCCTGACCCTCCCACGTTTGCGGACCCACACCTGTGCCCTAAGCCTTGCCGTTCCCTAACCCTAACCCTAGCCCGGAACGGAAACCCACCACCAGCCCTACACCTTTCCCAACGCCGTAGCCTATTCCTGGCTCGTACGCAGGCACTCACCGTTTCATCAGCACGTAGCCTGACACTCCCACGTTTATGTACCCTCACCTGTGCCCTAAGCCTTGCCGTTCACTAACCCTAACCCTAGCCCGGAACGGTAACCCACCACCAGCCCTACACCTTACCCCCAAGCCGTAGCCTACTCCTGGCCGGTACGCTGGCACTGACACGTGCGTCAGCACGTAGCCTGACCCTCACACGTTTCCGTACCCTCACCTGTGCCCTAATCCATGCCGTTTCCTAACCCTCAACCTAGCCAGGAACAGAAACCCATCAACAGCCCTACACCTTACCCTACGCCGTAGCCTACTCCTGGCATGTACGCTGGCACTGAAATGTGCGTCAGCACGTAGCCTGACCCTCACACGTTTCCGTACCCTCACCTGTGCCCTAAGCCTTGCCGTTCCCTAACCCTAACCCTAGTCCGGAACGGAAACCCACCACCAGCCCTACAGCTTACCCCCAAGCCATAGCCTATTCCTGGCCCGTACGCTGGCACTGACACGTGCGTCAGCATGTAGCCTGACCCTCCCACGTTTCCGTACCCTCACCTGTGCCCTAAGCTTTGCCGTTCCCTAACCCTAACCCTAGCCCGGAACGGAAACCCAACACCAGCCCTAAACATAACCCCCAAGCCGTAGCTTACTCCTGGCCAGTACGCTGGAACTGACCCGTGCATCATCACGTAGCCTGACCCACCCAAGTTTTCGTACCCTCACCTGTGCCCTAAGCCTTGCCGTTCCCTAACCCTAACCGTAGCCCGGAACGGAAACCCACCAGCAGCCCTACACCTTACCCCCAAGCCGTAGCCTACTCCGGCCCGTACGCTGGCACAGACCCGTGCGTCAGCACGAAGCCTGACCCTCCCTCGTTTGTGGACCCTCACCTGTGCCCTAAGTCTTGCCATTCCCTCACCCTAACCCTAGCCCGGAACAGAAACCCACCACCAGCCCTACACCTTTCCCTACGCCGTAACCTATTCTTGGCTCATACGCATGCACTGACCCTTTCATCAGCAAGTAGACTGACCCTCCCACGTTTCCGTACCCTCACCTGTGCCCTAAGCCTTGCCGTTCACTAACCCTAACCCTAGCCCGGAACAGAAACCCACCACCAGCCCTACACCTTACTCTATGCCGTAGCCTACACCTGGCCCGTACGCGGGCACTGACCTGTGCTTCAGCACGTAGCCTGACCCTCCCATGTTACCATACGCTCACCTGTGCCCTAAGCCTTGCCGTTCCCTAACACTATCCCTAGCCCGGCACGGAATCCCACCACCAGCCCTACACCTTATCGTATGCCGTAGCCTAGTCCTGGCCCGTACGCTGGCACTGACCCGTGTGTCAGCATGTAGCCTGAACCTCCCACTTTTCCGTAACATCACCTGTGCCCTAATCCTTGCCGTTCCCTAACCCTAACCCTAGCCAGGAACAGAAACCCACCACCAGCCCTACACATTACCCCAAGCTGTAGCCTATTTCTGGCCCGTACGCAGGCACTGACACTTTCATCAGCACGTAGCCTGACCCTCCCACGTTTCCGTACCCTCATCTGTGCCCTAAGCCTTGCCGTTCCCTAACCCTAACCCTAGCTCGGAACGGAAAACCACCACCAGCCCTACACCTTAACCTCCGCCGTAGCCTACTCCTGGCCTGTACGTTGGCACTTACCCTTGCGTCAGCATGTAGCCTGACCCTCCCACGTTTCCGTACCCTCATCTGTGCCCTAAGCCTTGCAGTTCCGTAACCCTAACCCTAGCCCGGAACGGAAACCCACCACCAGCCCTACACCTTACCCCCAAGCCGTAGCCTACACCTGGCCCATTCGGTGGAACTAACCCTAGCATAAGCAAGTAGCCTGACACTCCCAAGTTTCTGTACCCTCCCCCGTGCCCTAAGCCTTGCCGTTCTCTAACCCTAACCCTAGCCCGGAACGGAAAGCCACGACCAGCCCTAAATCTTAACCACAAGCCGTAGCCTACTACTGGCCCGTACGCTGGCACTGACCCGTGCGTCAGCACGTAGCCTGACCCTCCCACTTTTCTTTACCCTCACCTGTGCCCTAAGCCTTGCCGTTCCCTAACCCTAACCCTATCCCGGAACGGAAACGCACCACCAGCCCTACACCATACGCTACACCGTAGCCTACTACTGGCCCGTACGCTGGCACTGACCCATGCGTCAGCATGTAGCCTGACCCTCTCACGATTCCGTACCCTCACATGTGCCCTAAGCCTTGACATTCTCTATCCCTAACCCTAGCCCGGAACGCAAACCCACCACCAGCCCTAAACCTTTCCCTATGCCGTAGCCTACTCCTGGCCCGTACGCTGGCACTGACCCGTGCGTCATCACGTAGCCTGACCCTCTCACTTTTCCGTACACTCACCTGTGCCCTAAGCCTTGCCGTTCCCTTACCCTAACCCTAGCCCAGAACGGAAACCCACCACCCGCCCTACACATTACCCTATGCCGTAGCCTACACCTGGCCCCTACACGGGCACTGACCTGTGCTTCAGCACGTAGCCTGACCCTCCCATGTTACCGTACCCTCACCTGTGCACTAAGCCTTGCCGTTCCCTAACCCTAAACCTAGCCCGGAACGAAACCCCACCACCAGCCCTACACCTAACACCCAAGCCGTAGCCTACTCCTGGCCAGTAAGCTGGCACTGACCCGTGCATCATCACGTACCCTGACCCTCCCACGTTTCCGTACCCTCACCTGTGCCCTAAGCCTTGCCGTTCCCTAACCCTAACCCTAACCCGGAACGGAAACCCACCACCAAACCTAAAACTTACCCCCAAGCCGTAGCCTACTCCTGGCCCATACGTTGGCACTGACCCGTGCGTCAGCACATAGCCTGACCCTCCCACGTTTGCGGACCCTCACCTGGGCCCTAAGCCTTGCCGTTCCCTAACTCTAACCCTAGCCCGGAAAGGAAACCCACCACAAGCCCTACACCTTTCCCTACGCCGTAGCCTATTCTTGGCTCGTACTCAGGCACTGAACCTTTCATCAGCACGTAGCCTGACCCTCCCACGTTGACGTACCCTCACCTGTGCCCTAAGCCTTGCCGTTCACTAACCCTAACACTAGCCCGGAACGGAAACCCACCTCCAGCCCTACACCTTACCCCCAAGCCGTAGCCTACTCCTGGCCGGTACGCTGGCACTGACACGTGCGTCAGCACGTAGCCTGAACCTCACACGTTTCCGTACCCTCACCTGTGCCCTAAGCCTTGCCGTTCCCTAACCCTAACCCTAGCCCGGAACAGAAACCCACCAACAGCCCTACACCTTACCACCACGCCGTAGCCTACTCCTGGCCCATATGCTGGCAGTGACCCGTGCGTCAGCACGTAGCCTGACGCTTCCACCTTTCCGTAACGTTACATGTGCCCTAAGCCTTGCCATTCCCTATCCCTAACCGTAGCCCTGATCGGAAACCCACCACCAGCCCTAAACCTTATCGTATGCCGTAGCCTAGTCCTGGCCAGTACGTTGGCACTGACCCATGCGTCAGCATGTAGCCTGACCCTCCCACGTTTCCGTACCCTCGCCTGTGCCCTAAGCCTTGCCGTTCCCTAACCCTAACCCTAGCCCGGAACGGAAACCCACCACAAGCCCTACACCTTACCATACGCCGTAGCCTACACCTGGCCCGAACGCTGGCACTGACCCGTGAGTCAGCACGTAGACAGACCCTCCCACGTTTCTGTACCCTCACCGGTGCCCTAAGCCTTGCCGTTCCCTCACCCTAACCCTAGCCAAGAACGGAAACCCACCAGCAGCCCTAAACCTGACCCTACACCATAGCCTACTCCTGGCCGGTACGCTGGCACTGACCGGTGCGTCAGCACGTAGGCTGACCCTCCCACGTTTCTGTACCCTCACATGTGCCCTAAGCCTTGCCATTCCCTAACCCTAACCCTAGCCCGGAACCTAAATCCACCAACAGACCTACACCTTAACCCCAAGCCGTAGCCTAATCCTGGCCCGTATGCTGGCACTGACCCGTGAGTCAGCACGTAGCCTGACCCTCCCACGTTTCCGTAACCTCACCTGTGCCCTACGCCTTGCCGTTCCCTAACCGTAACCCTAGCCCCGAACGGAAACCCACCACCAGCCCTACACGTTACCCCCAAGCCCTAGCCTATTCCGGGCCCGTATGCTGGCACTGATCCGTGAGTCAGCACGTAGCCTGACCCTCCCACGTTTCCGTACCCTCACCTGTGCCCTAAGCCTTTCCGTTCCCTAACCCTAAACCTAGCCCGGTACGGAAACCCACCACCAGCCCTACACCTTACCTCCAAGCCGTAGCCTACTCCTTGCCCGTACGCTGCCACTGACCCGTGCGTCAGCAAGTAGCCTGACGCACTCACGTTCCTGTACCCTCACTTGTGCCGTAAGCCTTCCGGTTACCTAACCCTAACCAAGCCGGGAACGGAAACCCACCACCAGCCCTACACCTTACCCTACGCCGTAGCCTACACCTGGCCTGTACGCAGGCACTGACCCGTGAGTCAGCACGTAGCCTGACCCTACCACGTTTCCGTACCCTCACCTGTGCCCTAAGCCTTGCGTTCCATAACCCTAACCCTAGCCCGGAACGGAAACCCACCACCAGCCCTAAACCTTTCCCTACGCCGTAGCCTACTCCTGGCCCGTACGCTGGCACTGACCCATGCGTCAGCACGTAGTCTGACCCACCCACGTTTCCATACCCTCACCTGTGCCCTAATCCTTGCCGTTCCCTAAGCCTAACCCTAGCACAGAACGGAAACCCAACACGAGCCCTAAACCTTACCCTACGCTGTAGCCTAATCCTGGCCCGTACACTGGCACTGACGCCTGCGTCAGCACGTAGCATGACCCCCCCACGTTTCCGCACCCTCACATGTGCCCTAAGTCTTGCCTTTCCCTCACCCTAACCCTAGCCAGGAACGGAAACCCACCACCAGCCCTACACCTTACCCTACGCCATAGCTTACTCCTGGCCCGTACGCTGGAACTGACGCGTGCGTCAGCACATAGCCTGACCCTCCCACGTTTCCGTACCTTCAACTGTTCCCTAAGCCTTGCCGTTCCCTATCCCTAACCCTAGCCCGGAACGGAAACCCACCACAAGCCCTACAACTTACCCACAAGCCGTAGCCTACTCCTGGCCCGTACGCTGGCACTGACCCATGCGTCAGCACGTAGCCTGACACTCCCACGTTTCTGTACCCTCACCTGTGCCCTAAGCCTTGCGGTTCCCTAAACCTAACCCTAGCCCGGAACGGAAACCGTCCACCAGCCCTACAACTTACCCCCAAGCCGTCGCATACTCCTGGTCCGTATGCTGGCACTGACCCATGCGTCAGCACGTAGCCTCAACCTCCACCCTTTCCGTACCCTCACCTGTGCCCTAAGCCTTGCTGTTCCCTAACCTTAACCCTAGAACGCACCGGAAACCCACCTTCAGCCGTACTCCTTACCCTACGCCGTAGCCTACTCCTGGCCCGTACGCTGGCACTGACATGTGCGTCTGCACGTAGCCTGACCCTCCCACGTTTCTGTACCCTCACCTGTGCCCTAAGCCTTGCCGTTCCCCAACCCTAACTCTAGCCCGGAACGGAAACCCACCACCAGCCCTACACCTTTTCCTACGCCGTAGCCTACTCCTGGTCCGTACGCTGACACTGTCCCTTGTGTCAGCACGTAGCCTGACCCTCCCACGTTTCCGTACACTCACCTGTTCCCTAAGACTTCCCGTTCACTAACCCTAACACTAGCCCGGAACGGAAACCCAACGCCAGCCCTACACCTTACCGTATGCCGTAGCCTACTCCTGGCCAGTACGCTGGCACTGACACATGCGTCAGCATGTAGCCTGACACTCCCCCCTTTCCCTACCCTCACCTGTGCCCTATGCCTTGCTGTTCCCTACCCCTAACCCTAGCCTGGAAAGGAAACCCACCACCAGCCCTACACCTTACCCTACGCCGTAGCCTACTTCTGGCCCGTACACTGGCACTGACCTGTGAGTCAGCACGTAGCCTGACCATCACACGTTTCCGTTCCCTCATCTGTGCCCTATGCCATGCAGTACCCTCACCCTAACTCTAGCCAGGAAAGGAAACCCACCACCAGCCCTACAGCTTACCCCCAAGCCATAGCCTACTCCTGGCCGGTTCGCTGGCACTGACACGTGCGTCAGTATGTAGCCTAACCGTCCCACGTTTCCGTACCCTCACCTGTGCCCTAAGCCTTGCCGTTCCCTAACCCTAACCCTAGCCCGTAACGGAAACCCACTACCAGGCCTAAAACTAACCCCCAAGCCGTAGCCTCCTCCTGACCGGTACGCTGGCACTGACCCGTGCATCAGCACGTAGCCTGACCCTCCCACGTTTCCGAACACTCACCTGTGCCCTAAGCCTTGCCGTTCCCTAACCCTAACCCTAGCACGGAACAGAAAACCACCACCAGCCCTACACCTTAACCCCAAGCCGTAGCCTAATCCTGGCCCGTACGCTGGCACTGACCCGTGCGTCAGCACATAGCCTGACCCTCCCACGTTTCCGTACCCTCACCAGTGTCCTAAGCCTTGCCGTTCCCTATCACTAACCCTAGCTCGGAACGGAAACCCACCACTAGCCCTACACCTAACCCACAAGCCGTAGCCTAATCCTGGACGGTACGCTGGCACTGACCGGTGTGTCAGCACGTAGGCTGACCCTCCCACGTTTCTGTACCCTCACATGTGCCCTAAGCCTTGCCGTTCCCTAACCCTAACCCTAGCACTGAACCTAAAACCACCAACAGACCTACACCTTAACCCCAAGCCGTAGCCTAATACTGGCCCGTATGCTGGCACTGACCCGTGCGTCAGCACGTAGCCTGACCCTCCCACGTTTCCGTACCCTCACCTGTGCCCTAAGCCTTGCCGTTCCCTAACCCTAAACCTAGGCCGGAACGGAAACCCACCACCAGCCCTACAACTTACCCACAAGCCGAAGCCTACTCCTGGTCCGTACGCTGGCACTGACCCTTGCATCAGCACGTAGCCTGACCCTCCCACGTTTCCATACCCTCACCTGTGCCCTAAGCCTTGCCTTTCCCTAACCCTAACTCTAGCCCGGAATGGAAAACCACCACCAGCACTACACAATACCCTACGCCGTAGCCTACTCCTTGCCCGTACGCAGGCACTGACCCGTGAGTCAGCACGTAGCCTGACCCTCCCACGTTTCCGTACCCTCACCTGTGCCCTAAGCCTTGCCGTTCCCTAACACTAACCCTAGCCTGGAATGGAAACCCACCACAAGCCCTACACCTAACCCCCTAGCCGTAGCCTACTCTTGGCCGGTACGCTGGCACTGACACGTGCATCAGCACGTAGCCTGACCCTCCCACGTTTCCGTACCCTCACAAGTGCCCTAAGCCTTGCCGTTCCCTATCCCTAACCCTAGCCCGGAACAGAAACCCACCACTAGCCATACACCTTACCCTACGACGAAGGCTACTACTGGCCTGTACGCTGGCACTGACCCTTGCATCAGCACGTAGCCTGACCCTCCCACGTTTCCGTACCCTCACCTGTGCCCTAAGCCTTGCGGTTCCCTAACCCTAACCCTAGCCCGGAATGGAAAACCACCACCAGCCCTACACCATACCCTACGCCGTAGCCTACTCCTGGCCCGTACGCTGGCACTGACCCGTGAGTCAGCACGTAGCCTGACCCTCCCACATTTCTGTACCCTCACCTGTGCCCTAAGCCTTGCCGTTCCCTAACCCTAAACCTAGTACGGAACAGAAACCCACCACCAGCCCTACACCTAACCCCCAAGCCATAGCCTACTCCTGGCCCGTACGCTGGCACTGACCCGTGCGTCAGCAAGTAGCTTGACCCTCCCACGATTCCGTACCCTCACCTGTGCCCTAAAACTTGCCGTTCTCTAACACTAACCCTAGCCCGGAACGGAAACCCACCACCAGCCCTACACCTAACCACCAAGCCGTAGCCTACTCCTGGCCCGTACGCTGGCACTGACCTGTGCGTCAGTACGTAGCCTGACCTTCCCACGTTACCGTAACGTCACCTGTGCCCTAAGCCTTGCCGTTCCCTAACCCTAAACCTAGTACGGGACGGAAACACACCACAAGCCCTACACCTAACCCCCAAGCCATAGCATACTCCTGGCCCATACACTGGCACTGAACCGTGCGTCAGCACGTAGCCTGAACCTCCCAGGTTTCCGTAACCTCACCTATGCCCTAAGCCTTCCTGTTCCCTAACACTAACCCTAGCCCCGAACGGAAACCCACCACCAGCCCTACACCTAACCCCCAAGCCGTAGCCTACTCC
Source organism: Mesoplodon mirus (assembly GCF_964341445.2). NCBI lineage: Eukaryota > Metazoa > Chordata > Mammalia > Artiodactyla > Ziphiidae > Mesoplodon > Mesoplodon mirus. The sequence continues at coordinate 1,957,357 of NW_028295747.1, read as the reverse complement.
TGGCCGGTACACTGGCACTGACTTGTGCGTCAGCACGTAGCCTGACCCTCCCACGTTTCCGTAACCTCACCACTGCCCTAAGCCTTGCCGTTCCCTAACCCTAACCCTCGCCCGGAACGGAAACCCACCACCAGGCCTACAACTTACACCCAAGCCTTAGCCTACTCCTGGCCCATACGCTGGCACTGACCCGTGCGTCAGCAAGTAGCCTGACCCTCCCACGTTTCCGTACCCTCACCTGTGCCCTAAGCCTTGCCGTTCCCTAACCCTAACCATAGCCCGGAACGGAAACCCACCACCAGCCCTACACCTTACCCTACGCCGTATCCTACTCCTGGCCCGAACGCTGGCACTGACCAGTGCGTCAGCACGTAGCCTGACCCTCACACTTTTCCGTACCCTCACCTGTGCACTAAGCCTTCTTGTTTCCTAACCCTAACCCTAGTCCGTAACGGAAACCCAGCACCAGCGCTACAGCTTAACCCCAAGCCATATCCTACTCCTGGCCGGTACGCTGGCACTGACCCGTGCGTCAGCATGTAGCCTGACCATCCCACGTTTCTGTACCCTCACCTGTGCCCTAAGCCTTGCCGTTCCCTAACCCTAACCCTACACCTAAACAGAAACACACCACCAGCCCTACAACTTACCCCAAAGATGTAGCCTACTCCTGGTCCGTATGCTGGCACTGACCCGTGCATCAGCACGTAGCCGGACCCTCCCACGTTTCCGTACCCTCACCTGTGCACTAAGACTTGCCGTTCCCTATCCCTAACCCTAGCCCGAAATGGAAACCCACCACAAGCCCTACACCTTACCCTAGGCTGAAGCCTACTCCTGACCCGTATGCTGGCACTGACCCGTGCGTCAGCACGTAGCCTGACCCTCCCACGTTTCCGTACCCTCACCTGTGCCCTAAGCCTTGCCGTTCCCTAACACTAACCCTAGCCCGGAACGAAAACCCACCACCAGCCCTACACCTTACCGTATGCCGTAGCCTACTCCTGGCTCGTACGCTGGCACTGACACGTGCGTCAGCATGTAGCCTGACCCTCCCACGTTTCCGTACACTCACCTGTGCCCTAAGCCTTGCCGTTCCCTAACCCTAAGCCTAGCCTGGAACGGAAAACCACCACCAGCCCTACACCATACCCTATGCCGTAGCCTACTCCTGGCCCGTACGCTGGCACTGACCCATGAATCAGCACGTAGCCTGACCCTCCCATGTTTCCGTTCCCTCACCTGTGCCCTGAGCCTTGCAGTTCCCTCACACTAACCCTAGCATGGAACGGAAACCCACCACCATCCATACACCTTACTCTACGCCGTAGCCTACTCCTGGCCCGTGACTGGCACTGACCTGTGCGTCAGCACGTAGCCTGAACTTTCCACATTTCCGTACCCTCACCTGTGCCCTAAGCCTTGCCGTTCCCTAACCCTAAACCTAGTAAGGAAGGGAAACCCACCACCAGCCCTACACCTAATCTTCCCAAGCCATAGCCTACTCCTGGCCCGTACGCTGGCACTGACCTGTGTGTCAGCACGTAGCCTGACCCTCCCAAGTTTCCGTACCCTCACATGTGCCCTAAGCCTTGCCGTTCCCTAACACTAACCCTAGCCCGGAACAGGAACCCACCACCAGCCCTACACCTAACCCCCAAGCCGTAGCCTACTCCTGGCCGGTACGCTGGCACTGACCCGTGTGTCAGCACGTAGCCTGACCCTCCCACGTTTCCGAACCCTCACTTGTGCCCTAAGACTTGCCGTTCCCTAACCCTAACCCTAGCCCGGAACAGAAACCCACCACCAGCCCTAAACTTTACCGTATGCCGTCGCCTACTCCTGGTCATTACGCTGGCACTGACACATGCGTCAGCACTTAGCCTGACCCTCCCACGTTTCTGTACCCTCACCTGTGCCCTAAGCCATGCCGTTCCCTAACCCTAACCCTAGCCCGGAAGAGAAACACATCACCAGCCCTACAACTTACACACAAGCTGTAGCCTACTCCTGGTGCATACGCTCGCACTGACCCGTGAATCAGCACGTAGCCTTACCCTCCCACGTTTCCGTACCCTCACCAGTGCCCTAAGCCTTGCAGTTCCCTCACCCTAACCCTAGCCCGGAACGGAAACCCACCACCAGCCCTACATCTAACCCTATGCCTTAGCCTACTCCTGGCCCGTACGCTGGCACTGACCTGTGCATCAGCACGAAGGCTGACCTTCCCACATTTCCGTACCCTCACCTGTGCCCTAAGCCTGACGTTCCCTAACACTAACCCTAACCCGGAACGGAAACCCACCACCAGCCCTACACCTTACCCCCAAGCCGTAGCCTATTCCTGGCCCGTACGCTGGCACTGACACGTGCGTCAGCACGTAGCCTGACCCTCCCACGTTTCCGTACCCTCACCTGTGCCCTAACCGTTGCAATTCCCTAACCCTAACCCTAGTCCGGTAAGGAAACACACCACCAGCCCTACAGCTTACCCCAAAGCCATAGCCTACTCCTGGCTGGTACGCTGGCACTGACCCATGCGTCAGTACTTAGCCTGACCCTCCCAAGTTTCCGTACCCTCACCTGTGCCCTAAGACTTGCCGTTCCCTAACACTAACCCTAGCCCGGAACGGAAACACACCACCAGCCCTACACCTTATCCCTTAGCCGTAGCCTATTCCTGGCCCGTACGCTGGCACTGACCCGTGCGTCAGCACGTAGCCTGACCATCCCACTTTTCCGTACCCTCACCTGTGCCCTAAGCCTTGCCGTTCCCTCACCCTAACGCTAACCCGGAAAGGAAACACACCACCAGCCCTCAACCTTACCCTACGCCGTATCCTACTCCTGGCCCGTACGCTGTCACTGACCCGTGCGTCAGCACGTAGCTTGACCCTCACACGTTTCCGTGCCCTGACCTGTGCCCTAAGCCTTGCCGTTCCGTAACCCTAACCCTAGCCCGGAACGGAAACACACCACCAGCCCTACACCTTACCCCCAAGCTGAAGCCTAATCCTGGCCCGTACGCTGGCAATGACCCGTGCGTCAGCATGTAGCCTGACCCTCCCACGTTTCCGTAACCTCACCTGTGCCCTAAGCCTTGCGGTTCCCTAACCCTAATCCCAGCCCGGAATGGAAACCAACCACAAGCCCTATACCTTACCCTACGCCGCAGCCTACTCCTGGCCCGTACGCGGGCACTGACCCGTGCGTCAGCACGTAGCCTGACCCTCCCACGTTTCCATACCCTCACCTGTGCCCTAAGCCTTGCCGTTCCCTAACCCTAACCCTAGACCGGAACGGAAACCCACCACCAGCCCTACAACTTACGCACAACCCGTAGCCTACTCCTGGCCCGTATGCTGGCACTGACCAGTGAGTCAGCACGTAGCCTGACCCTCCCACGTTTCCGTACCCTCACCTTGGCCCTAAGCCTTGCCGTTCCCTATCCCTAAACCTAGCCCGGAACGGAAACCCACCACCAGCCCTACATCTTATCCCCAAGCCGTAGGCTACTCCTGGTCCGTACGCTGGCACTGACCCGTGAGTCAGCACGTAGCCTGACCCTCCCACCTTTCCGTACCATCACCTGGGCAATAAGCCTTGCAGTTCCCTCACCCAAACCCTAGCCGGGTACGGAAACCCACCACCAGCCCTACACCTTACCGTATGACATAGCCTACTCCTGGCCCATACGCTGGCACTGACACGTGTGTCAGCATGTAGCCTGACGCTCCCACGTTTCCCTATACTCACCTGTGCCCTAAGCCTTGCTGTTCTCTAACCCTAACCGTAGCCCGGAACAGAAATCCACCCCCAGCCCTACACCTTACCCTACACCGTAGACTACTCCTGGCCCGTACGCTGGCACTGACCCGTGAGTCAGCACGTAGCCAGAACCTCACACGTGTCCGTACACTCACCTGGGCCCTAAGCCTTGCCGTTCCCTAATCCGAACCCTAGTCCTGAACGGAAACCCACCACAAGCCCTACAGCTTACCCCAAAGCCATAGCCTACTCCTGGCCGGTACGCTGGCAATGACCCGTGTGTCAGCACGTAGCCTGACCCTCCCACGTTTCCGTACCCTCACCTCTGCCCTAAGCCTTGCCATTCCCTAACACTAACCCTAGCCCTGAACGGAAAGCCACCACCAGCCCTACACCTTACCCTACGCCGTAGCCTACTCCTGGCCCATACGCTGGCACTGACCCGTGTGTCAGCACGTAGCCGGACCCTCACACGTTTCCGTACCCTCACCTGTGCCCTAAGCCTTGCCTTTCCCTAACCCTAACCCTAGTCCGAAACGGAAAACCACCACCAGACCTACAGCTTACCCCCAAGCCATAGCCTACTCCTGGCCCATACGCTGGCACTGACCGGTGTGTCAGCATACAGCCTGACGAGGCACACCAGGGGAGGGCGGGCCGGCAGGGTAAGGCTGCCCAGGTCAGCTAATCCACAATCCTCAGGGAATCACATTGTTGAAAATGGACCCCACTAAGGCAGAAGAGAAGCCAAGGGAAAAAAGGACACAATGCCATTTGCAGCACCGTAGATGAGTCTAGAAGTAATCACGTGACTTGTAGTAAGTCAGAAAGTGAAAGACACATATCATATCATATCACTTATAGGTGTTACCTAAAAATGGATACCATGGCAGATATTTCCACGGAGAAGGGCAATCACAGATTCATTAAACAAACTTATCGTTCACCAATGGAAAGGTGTGAGGATTGGTTTCATTACGATATCGGGGTTAACACACATATACAAACACAGGTGACATATATAATCACCAAAGACCTACAGAATACCAAGAGAGGACTACTCAACATTCTGTCATAACGTACATGGGAAAAGGATCCCAGGAAGAACAGACATCTGTATATGTGTAAAAGAACCACATCTTCCACACCTACAACAAGCCAAACATTGTAATCAAACTTGCTGTAATAAAAAAAAAAAATTAAATTAAAAACACAAACAACAAGTAGTGAGACAAAATTGAGGGGCTTTCTCCTGGCACATTCCATTCTAAATTCCAATCTAGAACACCACTTCCACTGAGGCTCTCTTGCCCTAGTAACCAGATTTGGTAAGGGAGAACTGCTGCCACCTTGTGGCCGTTTCACACAACAGCAGCTTTAATCCCAGCGCTAATGGTCAGTAGATATTCAAAATCATTGCAGGCCTGTAAATGACACCTGCCCTGAAAACAAATCCTGGGGTCACATATCGACCAAAAAATTCAAAGGATGTCCATATTTGAAAACGACCGTTTCAAAAGGCATATTTTACGCACATTAGTGTTCTGCTTCTTTTCCTTTCTTTCCTTTTTTGTTAAAAAACACGGGAATGGAAAAAGGCATCCCTCAGAATGGGCGAAAATCGTTGCAGACGAATCAATGGACAGAGGTTTAATCTCCTATATATATAAACAACTCATGCAGCTTAATATTAAAAAAACAAACAACCCAATACAAAAATGGGCAGAAGATCTAAAGAGACGTTTCTTCAAAGAAGACACAGAGATGGCCAAGACGCACATGAAAAGCTGCTCAACAGCACTAATTATTAGAGAAATGCAAATCAAAACTACAATGAGGTATCACCTCACACCCGTTAGAATCGGAATCATCAGAAAATCTACAAACAACCAATTCTGGGGAGGGTGTGGACAAAAGGAGCCCTCTTCCACTATTGGTGGGAATGTAAATTGATACAGTCACTATGGAGAACAGTATGGAGTTTCCTTAAAAAAACTAGAAATAGAATTGCCATCTGATCCAGCTATCCCACTTCTGGGCATATACCCAGAGAAAACCGTAAATCTAAAAGGCACATTCACCACAATGTTCATTGCAGCACTATTTACAATAGCCAGGTAATGGAAGCAACCTAAATGCCCACAGACAGATGAATGGATAAAGATGTGGTACATATATAAAATGGAATATGACTCGGCCATAAAAAGGAATGAAACTGGGTCATTTGTAGAGACATCGATGGATCGAGAGACTGTCATACAGAATGAAGTAAGTCAGAAAGAGGAAAACAAATATTGTATATTAATGCATATATGTGGAGCCTAAAAAATGGTACAGATGAACTTGTTTGCAGGGAAGAAATAGAGACACAGAGGTAGAGAACAAACGTATGGACACCAAGTGTGGGAAGCCATGGGGTGGTGGTGGTGGGATGACTTGGGAGATTGGGATTGACCTGAATACATATATATGCATAAAATACATAACTAATAATAACGTGCTGTATAAAAAAATAAATAAAATTAAATTTCAAAATTTTAAAAAATAATATTTAAAAATAAAACAGAAAAAAGTTCTTCCCGTCACACAGATGTATTTATAGGAATGAATTATTTCCATGCTTATATCTATAAATACATAAAAGAGGAATAAAATCTAACTTGAACCATATAAGAAAAAAAAACTGAACCCACGAGTTATACAGAGGAAAACACTATCAGCGGACTTGCTCCAGCGGTAAACAATTCTGGAATTGGTCAGAGGTGGGGAACCATCTCCCATACAGCCAGCAACCCACCCCCCACGCAAGGAGCGTCCTCATTGCAAAGCTGGGGGACCATGCCGAGGCATCTGTGAGTAAACGTGAGCTGAGCCCCAGGCCAGCTGCTGCTGAACTGTTCCCAACCTTTCCAGGTAAAACACCTGAATATGTACAAGGGCTTGAAAGCCTAGAGGAAGGACCGTGGAGCCACACCAGTGACAGCACGCAGGCCAACTTGGTGCCTGCAGGCCAGCCAGGGTGTTCCTGGACCCGGGCGCTCTTCCACAAGCTTTCCATTGCCCTGCCTGAGATACCCCTCCTGTCCCGGCCCCCACTGCTTTTTTCCTTCCTCACCTCTGTCCGGAGAGAAATTCCAGCGGAAGGTATGGGTGACACATCCTGTTCTTTACAGGCGGCTGCTTGGCAACTCCTGCAGAAAGGCCAGCGGAGCGCCACTCACACCGGGCCACCCACAAAGCTTTGGCTCCTCACTCCGTCCCACCAGCACAGCCCCGAGACTACTGACAGGGCAGAGAATATGGAGTCAGTCAGAGCTTCAGGGGCTATTGCTGCCTGGAACGCTGTTTATATTGACCTCAACGAGGCACACCTGGGGAGGGCGGGCCGGCAGGGTAAGGCTGCCCAGGTCAGCTAATCCACAACCCTCAGGGAATTACATTGTTGAAAATGGACCCTGCTAAGGCAGAAGAGAAGCCAAGGGAAAAAAGGACACAATGCCATTTGCAGCACCATAGATGAGTCTAGAAGTAATCACGTGACTTGTAGTAAGTCAGAAAGTGAAAGACACATATCATATCATAACACTTATAGGTGTTACCTAAAAATGGATACCAGGGCAGATATTTCCACGGAGAAGGGCAATCACAGATTCATTAAACAAACTTATGGTTCACCAATGGAAAGGTGTGAGGATTGGTTTCATTACGATATCGGGGTTAACAGACATATACAAACACAGGTGACATATATAATCACCAAAGACCTACAGAATAGCAAGAGAGGACTACTCAAAATTCTGTCATAACGTACATGGGAAAAGGATCCCAGGAAGAACAGTCATCTGTATATGTGTAAAAGAACCACATCTTCCACACCTACAACAAGCCAAACATTGTAATCAAACTTGCTGTAATAAAAAATATTAAATTAAATTAAAAACACGAACAAGAAGTAGTGAGACAAACTTGAGGGGCATTCTCCTGGCACATTCCATTCTAAACTCCAATCTAGAACACCACTTCCACTGAGGCTCTCTTGCCCTAGTAACCAGATTTGGTAAGGGTGAACTGCTGCCACCTTGTGGCCGTTTCACACAACAGCAGCTTTAATCCCAACGCTAATGGTCAGTTGATATTCAAAATCATTGCAGGCCTGTAAATGACACCTGCCCTGAAAACAAATCCTGGGGTCACATATCGACCAAAAAATTCAAAGGACGTCCATATTTCAAAACGACCGTTTCAAAAGGCATATTTTACGCACATTAGTGTTCTGCTTCTTTTCCTTTCTTTCCTTTTTTGTTAAAAAACACGGGAATGGAAAATGGCATCCCACAGAATGGGCGAAAATCGTTGCAGACGAATCAATGGACAGAGGTTTAATCTCCAATATATATAAACAGCTCATGCAGCTTAATATTAAAAAAACAAACAACCCCCAAAAAAATGGGCAGAAGATCTAAAGAGTCGTTTCTTCAAAGGAGACACAGAGATGGCCAAGACGCACATGAAAAGCTGCTCAACAGAACTAATTATGAGAGAAATGCAAATCAAAACTACAATGAGGTATCACCTCACACCCGTTAGAATCGGAATCATCAGAAAATCTACAAACAACCAATTCTGGGGAGGGTGTGGACAAAAGGAGCCCTCTTCCACTATAGGTGGGAATGTAAATTGATACAGTCACTATGGAGAACAGTATGGAGTTTCCTTAAAAAAATTAGAAATAGAATTACCATCTGATCCAGCAATTCCACTTCTGGGCATATACCCAGAGAAAACCGTGTTTCAAAAAGGCACATTCACCACAATGTTCGTTGCAGCACTATTTACAATAGCCAGGTAATGGAAGCAACCTAAATGCCCACAGACAGATGAATGGATAAAGATGTGGTACATATATAAAATGGAATATTACTCGGCCATAAAAAGGAATGAAACTGGGTCATTTGTAGAGACATCGAGGGATCGAGAGACTGTCATACAGAATGAAGTAAGTCAGAAAGAGGAAAACAAATATTGTATATTAATGAATATATGTGGAACCTAAAAAAATGGTACAGATGAACTGGTTTGCAGGGAAGAAATAGAGACACAGAGGTAGGGAACAAACGTATGGGCACCAAGTGTGGGAAGCCATGGGGTGGTGGTGGTGGGATGAGTTGGGAGATTAGGATTGACCTGTATACATGTATATGCATAAAATACATAACTAATAATAACGTGCTGTATAAAAACATAAATAAAATTAAATTTCAAAATTTTAAAAAATAAAATTTAAAAATAAAACAGAAAACATTCTTCCCATCACAGAGATGTATTTATAGGAATGAGTTATTTCCATGCTTATATCTATAATTAGATAAAAGAGGAATAAAATCTAACTTGAACCATAAAAGAAAAAAAATTGAACCCACGAGTTATACAGAGGAAAACCCTATCACGGCACTTGCTCCAGTGGTAAACAATTCTGAAATTGGTCAGAGGTGGGGAACCATCTCCCATACAGCCAGCAACCCAACCCCCACGCAAGGAGCGTCCTCATTGCAAAGCTGGGGGACCGTGCCGAGGCATCTGTGAGTAAACGTGAGCTGAGCCCCAGGCCAGCTGCTGCTGAACTGTTCGCACCCTTTCCTGGTAAAACACCTGAATATGTACAAGGGCTTGAAAGCCTAGAGGGAGGACCGTGGAGCCACACCAGCGACAGCACGCAGGACAACTTGGTGCCTGCAGGCCAGCCAGGGTGGTCCTGGACCCTGGCGCTCTTCCAGAAGCTTTCCATTGCCCTGCCTGAGATATCCCTCCTGTCCCGGCCCCCACTGCGTTTTTCCTTCCTCACCTCTGTCCGGAGAGAAATTCCAGCGGAAGGTATGGGTGACACATCCTCTTCTTTACAGGCGGCAGCATGGCAACTCCTGCAGAAAGGCCAGCAGAACCCCACTCACACCGGGCCACCCACAAAGCTGTGGCCCCTCACTCCCTCCCACCAGCACAGCCCCGAGACTGCTGACGGGGCAGAGAATATGGAGTCAGGCACAGCTTCAGGGGCTATTGCTGCCTGGAGCTCTGTTTATATTGACCTCAAAGAGGCACACCTGGGGAGGGTGTCCCGGGAGGGTAAGGCTGCCCAGGTCAGCTAATCCACAACCCTCTGGGAATCACATTGTTGAAAATGGACCCCACTAAGGCAGAAGAGAAGCCAAGGGAAAAAAGGACACAATGCAATTTGCAGCACCGTAGATGAGTCTAGAAGTAATCACGTGACTTTTAGTAAGTCAGAAAGTGAAAGACACATATCATATCATATCACTTATAGGTGTTACCTAAAAATGGATACCAGGGCAGATATTTCCACGGAGAAGGGCAATCACAGATTCATTAAACAAACTTATGGTTCACCAATGGAAAGGTGTGAGGATTGGTTTCATTACGATATCGGGGTTAACAGACATATACAAACACAGGTGACATATATAATCACCAAAGACCTACAGAATAGCAAGGGAGGACTACTCAACATTCTGTCATAACGTACATGGGAAAAGGATCCCAGGAAGAACAGTCATCTGTATATGTGTAAAAGAACCACATCTTCCACACCTAAAACAAGCCAAACATTGTAATCAAACTTGCTGTAATAAAAAATATTAAATTAAATTAAATACACGAACAAGAAGTAATGAGACAAACGTGAGGGGCTTTCTCCTGGCACATTCCATTCTAAACTCCAATCTAGAACACCACTTCCACTGAGGCTCTCTTGCCCTAGTAACCAGATTTGGTAAGGGTGAACTGCTACCACCTTGTGGCCGTTTCACACAACAGCAGCTTTAATCCCAGCGCTAATGGTCAGTTGATATTCAAAATCATTGCAGGCCTGTAAATGACACCTGCCCTGAAAACAAATCCTGGGGTCACATATCGACCAAAAAATTCAAAGGACATCCATATTTCAAAACGACCGTTTCAAAAGGCATATTTTACGCACATTAGTGTTCTGCTTCTTTTCCTTTCTTTCCTTTTTTGTTAAAAAACACGGGAATGGAAAAAGGCATCCCTCAGAATGGGCGAAAAGAGTTGCAGACGAATCAATGGACAGAGGTTTAATCTCCAATATATATAAACAGCTCATGCAGCTTAATATTAAAAAACAAACTACCCCAAAAAAATGGGCAGAAGATCTAAAGAGACGTTTCTTCAAAGGAGACACAGAGATGGCCAAGATGCACATGAAAAGCTGCTCAACAGCACTAATTATTAGAGAAATGCAAATCAAAACTACAATGAGGTATCACCTCACACCTGTTAGAATCGGCATCATCAGAAAATCTACAAACAACCAATTCTGGGGAGGGTGTGGACAAAAGGAGCCCTCTTCCACTATTGGTGTGAATGTAAATTGATACAGTCACTATGGAGAACAGTATGGAGTTTCCTTAAAAAAACTAGAAATAGAATTACCATCTGATCCAGCAATCCCACTTCTGGGCATATACCCAGAGAAAACCGTGTTTCAAAAAGGCACATTCACCACAATGTTCGTTGCAGCACTATTTACAATAGCCAGGTAATGGAAGCAACCTAAATGCCCACAGACAGATGAATGGATAAAGATGTGGTACATATATAAAATGGAATATTACTCGGCCATAAAAAGGAATGAAACTGGGTCATTTGTAGAGACATCGATGGATCGAGAGACTGTCATACAGAATGAAGTAAGTCAGAAAGAGGAAAACAAATATTGTATATTAATGCATATATGTGGAGCCTAAAAATGGTACAGATGAACTGGTTTGCAGGGAAGAAATAGAGACACAGAGGTAGAGAACAAACGTATGGACACCAAGTGTGGGAAGCCATGGGGTGGTGGTAGTGGGAGGAGTTGGGAGTTTGGGATTGACCTGTATACATGTATATGCATAAACTACATAACTAATAATAACGTGCTGTATAAGAGAAGAAATAAAATTAAATTTCAAAATTTTAAAAAATAAAATTTAAAAATAAAACAGAAAAAAGTTCTTCCCGTCACACAGATGTATTTATAGGAATGAATTATTTCCATGCTTATATCTATAAATACATAAAAGAGGAATAAAACCTAACTTGAACCATAAAAGAAAAAAAAAAAACCTGAACCCATGAGTTTTACAGAGGAAAACCCTATCAGGGCACTTGCTCCAGTGGTAAACAATTCTGAAATTGGTCAGAGGTGGGGAACCATCTCCCATACAGCCAGCAACCCACACCCCACGCAAGGAGCGTCCTCATTGCAAAGCTGGGGGACCGTGCCGAGGCATCTGTGAGTAAACGTGAGCTGAGCCCCAGGCCAGCTGCTGCTGAACTGTTCCCACCCTTGCCAGGTAAAACACCTGAATATGTACAAGGGCTTGAAAGCCTAGAGGAACGACGGTGGAGCCACACCAGCGACAGCACGCAGGCCAACTTGGTGCCTGCAGGCCAGCCAGCGTGGTCCTGGACCCAGGTGCTCTTCCGGAAGCTCTCCATTGCCCTGCATGTGATACCCCTCCTGTCCTGGACCCCACTGCTTTTTTCCTTCCTCACCTCTGTCTAGAGAGAAATTCCAGCGGAAGGTATGGGTGACACATCCTCTTCTTTACAGGCGGCAGCCTGGCAACTCCTGCAGAAAGGCAAGGAGAACCCCACTCACACCGGGCCACCCACAAAGCTGTGGCCCCTCACTCCCTCCCACAAGCACAGCCCCGAGACTGCTGACGGGGCAGAGAATATGGAGTCAGGCACAGCTTCAGGGGCTATTGCTGCCTGGAACGCTGTTTATATTGACCTCAACGAGGCACACCTGGGGAGGGCGGGCCGGCAGGGTAAGGCTGCCCAGGTCAGCTAATCCACAACCCTCAGGGAATCACATTGTTGAAAATGGACCCCGCTAAGGCAGAAGAGAAGCCAAGGGAAAAAAGGACACAATGCTATTTGCAGCACCGTAGATGAGTCTAGAATTAATCACGTGACTTGTAGTAAGTCAGAAAGTGAAAGACACATATAATATCACTTAGAGGTGTTACCTAAAAATGGATAACAGGGCAGATATTTCCACGGAGAAGGGCAATCACAGATTCATTAAACAAACTTATGGTTCACCAATGGAAAGGTGTGAGGATTGGTTTCATTACGATATCGGGTTTAACAGACATATACAAACACAGGTGACATATATAATCACCAAACACCTACAGAATAGCAAGGGAGGACTACTCAACATTCTGTCATAACGTACATGGGAAAAGGATCCCAGGAAGAACAGTCATCTGTATATGTGTAAAAGAACCACATCTTCCACACCTAAAACAAGCCAAACATTGTAATCAAACTTGCTCTAATAAAAAATATTAAATTCAATTAAATACACGAACAAGAAATAGTGAGACAAACATGAGGGGCTTTCTCCTGGCACATTCCATTCTAAACTCCAATCTAGAACACCACTTCCACTGAGGCTCTCTAGCCCTAGTAACCAGATTTGGTAAGGGTGAACTGCTGCCACCTTGTGGCCGTTTCACACAACAGCAGCTTTAATCCCAACACTAATGGTCAGTTGATATTCAAAATCATTGCAGGCGTGTAAATGACACCGGCCCTGAAAACAAATCCTGGGGTCACATATCGACCAAAAAATTCAAAGGCTGTCCATATTTCAAAACGACCATTTCAAAAGGCATATTTTATGCACATTAGTGTTCTGCTTCTTTTCCTTTCTTTCCTTTTTTGTTCAAAAACACGGGAATGGAAAATGACATCCCACAGAATAGGCGAAAATCGTTGCAGACGAATCAATGGACAGAGGTTTAATCTCCAATATATATAAACAGCTCATGCAGCTTAATATTAAAAAAACAAACAACCCAAAAAAATGGGCAGAAGATCTAAAGAGACGTTTCTTCAAAGGAGACACAGAAATGGCCAAGACGCACATGAAAAGCTGCTCAACAGAACTAATTATTAGAGAAATGCAAATCAAAACTACAATGAGGTATCACCTCACACCTGTTAGAATCGGCATCATCAGAAAATCTACAAACAACCAATTTTGGGGAGGGTGTGGACAAAAGGAGCCCTCTTCCACTATTGGTGGAAATGTAAATTGATACAGTCACTATGGAGAACAGTATGGAGTTTCCTTAAAAAAACTAGAAATAGAAATACCATCTGATCCAGCAATCCCACTTCTGGGCATATACCCAGAGAAAACCGTATTTCAAAAAGGCACATTCACCACAATGTTCGTTGCAGCACTATTTACAATAGCCAGGTAATGGAAGCAACCTAAATGCCCACAGTCAGATGAATGGATAAAGATGTGGTACATATATAAAATGGAATATTACTCGGCCATAAAAAGGAATGAAACTGGGTCATTTGTATAGACATCGATGGATCGAGAGACTGTCATACAGAATGAAGTAAGTCAGAAAGAGGAAAACAAATATTGTATATTAATGCATATATGTGGAGCCTAAAAATGGTACAGATGAACTGGTTTGCAGGGAAGAAATAGAGACACAGAGGTAGAGAACAAACGTATGGACACCAAGTGTGGGAAGCCATGGGGTGGTGGTGGTGGGATGAGTTGGGAGTTTGGGATTGACCTGTATACATGTATATGCATAAAATACATAACTAATAATAACGTGCTGTATAAAAAAATAAATAAAATTAAATTTCAAAATTTTAAAAACTAAAATTTAAAAATAAAACAGAAAAATGTTCTTCCCGTCACACAAACGTATTTATAGGAACGAATTATTTCCATGCTTATATCTATAAATACATAAAAGAGGAATAAAATCTAACTTGAACCATAAAAGAAAAAAAAATTGAACCCACGAGTTATACAGAGGAAAACCCTATCAGGGCAATTGCTCCAGTGGTAAACAATTCTGAAATTGGTCATAGGTGGGGAACCATCTCCCATACAGCCAGCAACCCACCCCCCACGCAAGGAGCGTCCTCATTGCAAAGCTGGGGGACCGTACCGAGGCATCTGTGAGTAAACGTGAGCTGAGCCCCAGGCCAGCTGCTGCTGAACTGTTCCCACCGTTTCCAGGTAAAACACCTGAATATGTACAAGGGCTTGAAAGCTTAGAGGAAGGACCGTGGAGCCACACCAGCGACAGCACGCAGGCCAACTTGGTGCCTGCAGGCCAGCCAGCGTGGTCCTGGACCCTGGCGCTCTTCCAGAAGCTTTCCATTGCCCTGCCTGAGATATCCCTCCTGTCCCGGCCACCACTGCGTTTTTCCTTTCTCACCTCTGTCCGGAGAGAAATTCCAGCGGAAGGTATGGGTGACACATCCTCTTCTTTACAGGCGGCAGCCTGGCAACTCCTGCAGATAGGCCAGCAGAACCCCACTCACACCGGGCCACCCACAAAGCTGTGGCCCCTCACTCCCTCCCACCAGCACAGCCCCGAGACTGCTGACGGGGCAGAGAATATGGAGTCAGGCACAGCTTCAGGGGCTATTGCTGCCTGGAGCTCTGTTTATATTGACCTCAATGAGGCACACCTGGGGAGGGCGGGCCGGCAGTGTAAGGCTGCCCAGGTCAGCTAATCCACAACCCTCAGGGAATCACATTGTTGAAAATGGACCCCACTAAGGCAGAAGAGAAGCCAAGGAAAAAAGGACACAATGCCATTTGCAGCACCGTAGATGAGTCTAGAAGTAATCACGTGACTTGTAGTAAGTCAGAAAGTGAAAGACACATATCATATCATATCACTTATAGGTGTTACCTAAAAATGGATACCAGGGCAGATATTTCCACGGAGAAGGGCAATCACAGATTCATTAAACAAACTTATGGTTCACCAATGGAAAGGTGTGAGGATTGGTTTCATTATGATATCGGGGTTAACAGACATATACAAACACAGGTGACATATATAATCACCAAAGACCTACAGAATACCAAGAGAGGACTACTCAACATTCTGTCATAACGTACATGGGAAAAGGATCTCAGGAAGAACAGTCATCTGTATATGTGTAAAAGAACCACATCTTCCACACCTACAAAAAGCCAAACATTGTAATCAAACTTGCTGTAATAAAAAATATTAAATTAAATTAAATTCACGAACAAGATGTAGTGAGACAAACGTGAGGGGCTTTCTCCTGGCACATTCCATTCTAAATTCCAATCTAGAACACCACTTCCACTGAGGCTCTCTTGCCCTAGTAACCAGATTTGGTAAGGGAGAACTGCTGCCACCTTGTTGCCGTTTCACACAACAGCAGCTTTAATCCCAACGCTAATGGTCAGTTGATATTCAAAATCATTGCAGGCCTGTAAATGACACCTGCCCTGAAAACAAATCCTGGGGTCACATATCGACCAAAAATTTCAAAGACGTCCATATTTCAAAAGGACCGTTTCAAAAGGCATATTTTACGCACATTAGTGTTCTGCTTCTTTTCCTTTCTTTCCTTTTTTGTTAAAAATCACGGGAATGGAAAAAGGCATCCCTCAGAATGGGCAAAAAGAGTTGCAGACGAATCAATGGACAGAGGTTTAATCTCCAATATATATAAACAGCTCATGCAGCTTAATATTAAAAAAAACAAACAACCCCAAAACAATGGGCAGAAGATCTAAAGAGACGTTTCTTCAAAGGAGACACAGAGATGGCCAAGACGCACATGAAAAGCTGCTCAACAGCACTAATTATTAGAGAAATGCAAATCAAAACTACAATGAGGTATCACCTCACACCTGTTAGAATCGGCATCATCAGAAAATCTACAAACAACCAATTCTGGGGAGGGTGTGGACAAAAGGAGCCCTCTTCCACTATTGGTGGGAATGTAAATTGATACAGTCACTATGGAGAACAGTATGGAGTTTCCTTAAAAAAACTAGAAATAGAATTACCATCTGATTCAGCAATCCCACTTCTGGGCATATACCCAGAGAAAACCGTAAATCAAAAAGGCACATTCACCACAATATTCGTTGCAGAACTATTTACAATAGCCAGGTAATGGAAGCAAACTAAATGCCCACAGACAAATGAATGGATAAAGATGTGGTACATATATGAAATGGAATATTACTCGGCCATAAAAAGGAATGAAACTGGGTCATTTGTAGAGACATCGATGGATCGAGAGACTGTCATACAGAATGAAGTAAGTCAGAAAGAGGAAAACAAATATTGTATATTAATGCATATATGTGGAGCCTAAAAATGGTACAGATGAACTGGTTTGCAGGGAAGAAATAGAGACACAGAGGTAGAGAACAAACGTATGGACACCAAGTGTGGGAAGCCATGGGGTGGTGGTGGTGGGATGAGTTGGGAGTTTGGGATTGACCTGTATACATGTATATGCATAAAATACATAACTAATAATAACGTGCTGTATAAAAAAATAAATAAAATTTCAAAATTTTAAAAAATAAAATTTAAAAATAAAACAGAAAAAAGTTCTTCCCGTCACACAGATGTATTTATAGGAATGAATTATTTCCATGCTTATATCTATAAATACATAAAAGAGGAATAACATCTAACTTGAAACATAAAAGAAACAAAAAGTGAACCCACGAGTTATACAGAGGAAAACCCTATCACGGCACTTGCTCCAGTGGTAAACAATTCTGAAATTGGTCAGAGGTGGGGAACCATCTCCCATACAGCCAGCAACCCAACCCCCACGCAAGGAGCGTCCTCATTGCAAAGCTGGGGGACCGTGCCGAGGCATCTGTGAGTAAACGTGAGCTGAGCCCCAGGCCAGCTGCTGCTGAACTGTTCCCACCCTTTCCAGGTAAAACACCTGAATATGTACAAGGGCTTGAAAGCCTAGAAGAAGG
The DNA here is from genome assembly GCF_964341445.2 of Mesoplodon mirus. Lineage (NCBI taxonomy): Eukaryota > Metazoa > Chordata > Mammalia > Artiodactyla > Ziphiidae > Mesoplodon > Mesoplodon mirus. Next base: position 1,939,734 of record NW_028295747.1, on the reverse strand, counting down.
ACCGTGGAGCCACACCAGCGACAGCACGCAGGCCAACTTGGTGCCTGCAGGCCAGCCAGCGTGGTCCTGGACCCTGGCGCTCTTCCAGAAGCTTTCCATTGCCCTGCCTGAGATACCCCTCCTGTCCCGGCCCCCACTGCTTTTTTCCTTCCTCACCTCTGTCCGGAGAGAAATTCCAGCGGAAGGTATGGGTGACACATCCTCTTCTTTACAGGCGGCAGCCTGGCAACTCCTGCAGAAAGGCCAGCAGAACCCCACTCACACCGGACCACCCACAAAGCTGTGGCCCCTCACTCCCTCCCACCAGCACAGCCCCGAGACTGCTGACGGGGCAGAGAATATGGAGTCAGGCACAGCTTCAGGGGCTATTGCTGCCTGGAGCTCTGTTTATATTGACCTCAACGAGGCACACCTGGGGAGGGCGGGCCGGCAGGGTAAGGCTGCCCAGGTCAGCTAATCCACAACCCTCAGGGAATCACATTGTTGAAAATGGACCCCGCTAAGGCAGAAGAGAAGCCAAGGGAAAAAAGGACACAATGCCATTTGCAGCACCGTAGATGAGTCTAGAAGTAATCACGTGACTTGTAGTAAGTCAGAAAGTGAAAGACACATATCATATCATATCACTTAGAGGTGTTACCTAAAAATGGATACCAGGGCAGATATTTCCACGGAGAAGGGCAATCACAGATTCATTAAACAAACTTATGGTTCACCAATGGAAAGGTGTGAGGATTGGTTTCATTATGATATCAGGGTTAACAGACATATACAAACACAGGTGACATATATAATCACCAAAGACCTACAGAATACCAAGAGAGGACTACTCAACATTCTGTCATAACGTACATGGGAAAAGGATCCCAAGAAGAACAGTCATCTGTATATGTGTAAAAGAACCACATCTTCCACACCTACAACAAGCCAAACATTGTAATCAAACTTGCTGTAACAAAAAATAAAAAATTAAATTAAAAACACGAACAAGAAGTAGTGAGACAAACGTGAGGGGCTTTCTCCTGGCACATTCCATTCTAAACTCCAATCTAGAACACCACTTCCACTGAGGCTCTCTTGCCCTAGTAACCAGATTTGGTAAGGGTGAACTGCTGCCACCTTGTGGCCGTTTCACACAACAGCAGCTTTAATCCCAACGCTAATGGTCAGTTGATATTCAAAATCATTGCAGGCCTGTAAATGACACCTGCCCTGAAAACAAATCCTGGGGTCACATATCGACCAAAAAATTCAAAGGACGTCCATATTTCAAAACGACCGTTTCAAAAGGCATATTTTACGCACATTAGTGTTCTGCTTCTTTTCCTTTCTTTCCTTTTTTGTTAAAAAACACGGGAATGGAAAAAGGCATCCCTCAGAATGGGCGAAAATCATTGCAGACGAATCAATGGACAGAGGTTTAATCTCCAATATATATAAACAGCTCATGCAGCTTAATATTAAAAAAAACAAACAACCCAAAAAAAATGGGCAGAAGATCTAAAGAGACGTTTCTTCAAAGGAGACACAGAGATGGCCAAGACGCACATGAAAAGCTGCTCAACAGCACTAATTATTAGAGAAATGCAAATCAAAACTACAATGAGGTATCACCTCACACCTGTTAGAATCGGCATCATCAGAAAATCTACAAACAACCAATTCTGGGGAGGGTGTGGACAAAAGGAGCCCTCTTCCACTATTGGTGGGAATGTAAATTGATACAGTCACTATGGAGAACAGTATGGAGTTTCCTTAAAAAAACTAGAAATAGAATTACCATCTGATCCAGCAATCCCACTTCTGGGCATATACCCAGAGAAAACCGTATTTCAAAAAGGCACATTCACCACAATGTTCGTTGCAGCACTATTTACAATAGCCAGGTAATGGAAGCAACCTAAATGCCCACAGACAGATGAATGGATAAAGATGTGGTACATATATAAAATGGAATATGACTCGGCCATAAAAAGGAATGAAACTGGGTCATTTGTAGAGACATCGATGGATCGAGAGACTGTCATACAGAATGAAGTAAGTCAGAAAGAGGAAAACAAATATTGTATATTAATGCATATATGTGGAGCCTAAAAATGGTACAGATGAACTGGTTTGCAGGGAAGAAATAGAGACACAGAGGTAGAGAACAAACGTATGGACACCAAGTGTGGGAAGCCATGGGGTGGTGGTGGTGGGATGAGTTGGGAGTTTGGGATTGACCTGTATACATGTATATGCATAAAATACATAACTAATAATAACGTGCTGTATAAAAAAATAAATAAAATTTCAAAATTTTAAAAAATAAAATTTAAAAATAAAACAGAAAAAAGTTCTTCCCATCACACAGATGTATTTATAGGAATGAATTATTTCCATGCTTATATCTATAAATACATAAAAGAGGAATAACATCTAACTTGAAACATAAAAGAAAAAAAAAGTGAACCCACGAGTTATACAGAGGAAATCCTATCACGGCACTTGCTCCAGTGGTAAACAATTCTGAAATTGGTCAGAGGTGGGGAACCATCTCCCATACAGCCAGCAACCCAACCCCCACGCAAGGAGCGTCCTCATTGCAAAGCTGGGGGACCGTGCCGAGGCATCTGTGAGTAAACGTGAGCTGAGCCCCAGGCCAGCTGCTGCTGAACTGTTCCCACCCTTTCCAGGTAAAACACCTGAATATGTACAAGGTCTTGAAAGCCTAGAGGAAGGACCGTGGAGCCACACCAGCGACAGCACGCAGGCCAACTTGGTGCCTGCAGGCCAGCCAGCGTGGTCCTGGACCCTGGCGCTCTTCCAGAAGCTTTCCATTGCCCTGCCTGAGATACCCCTCCTGTCCCGGCCCCCACTGCTTTTTTCCTTCCTCACCTCTGTCCGGAGAGAAATTCCAGCGGAAGGTATGGGTGACACATCCTCTTCTTTACAGGCGGCAGCCTGGCAACTCCTGCAGAAAGGCCAGCAGAACCCCACTCACACCGGGCCACCCACAAAGCTGTGGCCCCTCACTCCCTCCCACCAGCACAGCCCCGAGACTGCTGACGGGGCAGAGAATATGGAGTCAGGCACAGCTTCAGGGGCTATTGCTGCCTGGAGCTCTGTTTATATTGACCTCAACGAGGCACACCTGGGGAGGGCGGGCCGGCAGGGTAAGGCTGCCCAGGTCAGCTAATCCACAACCCTCAGGGAATCACATTGTTGAAAATGGACCCCGCTAAGGCAGAAGAGAAGCCAAGGGAAAAAAGGACACAATGCCATTTGCAGCACCGTAGATGAGTCTAGAAGTAATCACGTGACTTGTAGTAAGTCAGAAAGTGAAAGACACATATCATATCATATCACTTAGAGGTGTTACCTAAAAATGGATACCAGGGCAGATATTTCCACGGAGAAGGGCAATCACAGATTCATTAAACAAACTTATGGTTCACCAATGGAAAGGTGTGAGGATTGGTTTCATTACGATATCGGGGTTAACAGACATATACAAACACAGGTGACATATATAATCACCAAAGACCTACAGAATACCAAGAGAGGACTACTCAACATTCTGTCATAACGTACATGGGAAAAGGATCCCAAGAAGAACAGTCATCTGTATATGTGTAAAAGAACCACATCTTCCACACCTACAACAAGCCAAACATTGTAATCAAATTTGCTGTAATAAAAAATAAAAAAATTAAATTAAAAACACGAACAAGAAGTAGTGAGACAAACGTGAGGGGCTTTCTCCTGGCACATTCCATTCTAAACTCCAATCTAGAACACCACTTCCACTGAGGCTCTCTTGCCCTAGTAACCAGATTTGGTAAGGGTGAACTGCTGCCACCTTGTGGCCGTTTCACACAACAGCAGCTTTAATCCCAACGCTAATGGTCAGTTGATATTCAAAATCATTGCAGGCCTGTAAATGACACCTGCCCTGAAAACAAATCCTGGGGTCACATATCGACCAAAAAATTCAAAGGACGTCCATATTTCAAAACGACCGTTTCAAAAGGCATATTTTACGCACATTAGTGTTCTGCTTCTTTTCCTTTCTTTCCTTTTTTGTTAAAAAACACGGGAATGGAAAAAGGCATCCCTCAGAATGGGCGAAAATCGTTGCAGACGAATCAATGGACAGAGGTTTAATCTCCAATATATATAAACAGCTCATGCAGCTTAATATTAAAAAAACAAACAACCCAAAAAAAATGGGCAGAAGATCTAAAGAGACGTTTCTTCAAAGGAGACACAGAGATGGCCAAGACGCACATGAAAAGCTGCTCAACAGCACTAATTATTAGAGAAATGCAAATCAAAACTACAATGAGGTATCACCTCACACCTGTTAGAATCGGCATCATCAGAAAATCTACAAACAACCAATTCTGGGGAGGGTGTGGACAAAAGGAGCCCTCTTCCACTATTGGTGGGAATGTAAATTGATACAGTCACTATGGAGAACAGTATGGAGTTTCCTTAAAAAAACTAGAAATAGAATTACCATCTGATCCAGCAATCCCACTTCTGGGCATATACCCAGAGAAAACCGTATTTCAAAAAGGCACATTCACCACAATGTTCGTTGCAGCACTATTTACAATAGCCAGGTAATGGAAGCAACCTAAATGCCCACAGACAGATGAATGGATAAAGATGTGGTACATATATAAAATGGAATATTACTCGGCCATAAAAAGGAATGAAACTGGGTCATTTGTAGAGACATCGATGGATCGAGAGACTGTCATACAGAATGAAGTAAGTCAGAAAGAGGAAAACAAATATTGTATATTAATGCATATATGTGGAGCCTAAAAATGGTACAGATGAACTGGTTTGCAGGGAAGAAATAGAGACACAGAGGTAGAGAACAAACGTATGGACACCAAGTGTGGGAAGCCATGGGGTGGTGGTGGTGGGATGAGTTGGGAGTTTGGGATTGACCTGTATACATGTATATGCATAAAATACATAACTAATAATAACGTGCTGTATAAAAAAATAAATAAAATTTCAAAATTTTAAAAAATAAAATTTAAAAATAAAACAGAAAAAAGTTCTTCCCATCACACAGATGTATTTATAGGAATGAATTATTTCCATGCTTATATCTATAAATACATAAAAGAGGAATAACATCTAACTTGAAACATAAAAGAAAAAAAAAGTGAACCCACGAGTTATACAGAGGAAATCCGATCACGGCACTTGCTCCAGTGGTAAACAATTCTGAAATTGGTCAGAGGTGGGGAACCATCTCCCATACAGCCAGCAACCCAACCCCCACGCAAGGAGCGTCCTCATTGCAAAGCTGGGGGACCGTGCCAAGGCATCTGTGAGTAAACGTGAGCTGAGCCCCAGGCCAGCTGCTGCTGAACTGTTCCCACCCTTTCCAGGTAAAACACCTGAATAGGTACAAGGGCTTGAAAGCCTAGAGGAAGGACCGTGGAGCCACACCAGCGACAGCACGCAGGCCAACTTGGTGCCTGCAGGCCAGCCAGCGTGGTCCTGGACCCTGGCGCTCTTCCAGAAGCTTTCCATTGCCCTGCCTGAGATACCCCTCCTGTCCCGGCCCCCACTGCTTTTTTCCTTCCTCACCTCTGTCCGGAGAGAAATTCCAGCGGAAGGTATGGGTGACACATCCTCTTCTTTACAGGCGGCAGCCTGGCAACTCCTGCAGAAAGGCCAGCAGAACCCCACTCACACCGGGCCACCCACAAAGCTGTGGCCCCTCACTCCCTCCCACCAGCACAGCCCCGAGACTGCTGACGGGGCAGAGAATATGGAGTCAGGCACAGCTTCAGGGGCTATTGCTGCCTGGAGCTCTGTTTATATTGACCTCAACGAGGCACACCTGGGGAGGGCGGGCCGGCAGGGTAAGGCTGCCCAGGTCAGCTAATCCACAACCCTCAGGGAATCACATTGTTGAAAATGGACCCCGCTAAGGCAGAAGAGAAGCCAAGGGAAAAAAGGACACAATGCCATTTGCAGCACCGTAGATGAGTCTAGAAGTAATCACGTGACTTGTAGTAAGTCAGAAAGTGAAAGACACATATCATATCATATCACTTAGAGGTGTTACCTAAAAATGGATACCAGGGCAGATATTTCCACGGAGAAGGGCAATCACAGATTCATTAAACAAACTTATGGTTCACCAATGGAAAGGTGTGAGGATCGGTTTCATTACGATATCGGGGTTAACAGACATATACAAACACAGGTGACATATATAATCACCAAAGACCTACAGAATACCAAGAGAGGACTACTCAACATTCTGTCATAACGTACATGGGAAAAGGATCCCAAGAAGAACAGTCATCTGTATATGTGTAAAAGAACCACATCTTCCACACCTACAACAAGCCAAACATTGTAATCAAACTTGCTGTAATAAAAAATAAAAAAATTAAATTAAAAACACGAACAAGAAGTAGTGAGACAAACGTGAGGGGCTTTCTCCTGGCACATTCCATTCTAAACTCCAATCTAGAACACCACTTCCACTGAGGCTCTCTTGCCCTAGTAACCAGATTTGGTAAGGGTGAACTGCTGCCACCTTGTGGCCGTTTCACACAACAGCAGCTTTAATCCCAACGCTAATGGTCAGTTGATATTCAAAATCATTGCAGGCCTGTAAATGACACCTGCCCTGAAAACAAATCCTGGGGTCACATATCGACCAAAAATTTCAAAGGACGTCCATATTTCAAAACGACCGTTTCAAAAGGCATATTTTACGCACATTAGTGTTCTGCTTCTTTTCCTTTCTTTCCTTTTTTTGTTAAAAAACACGGGAATGGAAAAAGGCATCCCTCAGAATGGGCGAAAATCGTTGCAGACGAATCAATGGACAGAGGTTTAATCTCCAATATATATAAACAGCTCATGCAGCTTAATATTAAAAAAACAAACAACCCAAAAAAAATGGGCAGAAGATCTAAAGAGACGTTTCTTCAAAGGAGACACAGAGATGGCCAAGACGCACATGAAAAGCTGCTCAACAGCACTAATTATTAGAGAAATGCAAATCAAAACTACAATGAGGTATCACCTCACACCTGTTAGAATCGGCATCATCAGAAAATCTACAAACAACCAATTCTGGGGAGGGTGTGGACAAAAGGAGCCCTCTTCCACTATTGGTGGGAATGTAAATTGATACAGTCACTATGGAGAACAGTATGGAGTTTCCTTAAAAATACTAGAAATAGAATTACCATCTGATCCAGCAATCCCACTTCTGGGCATATACCCAGAGAAAACCGTATTTCAAAAAGGCACATTCACCACAATGTTCGTTGCAGCACTATTTACAATAGCCAGGTAATGGAAGCAACCTAAATGCCCACAGACAGATGAATGGATAAAGATGTGGTACATATATAAAATGGAATATTACTCGGCCATAAAAAGGAATGAAACTGGGTCATTTGTAGAGACATCGATGGATCGAGAGACTGTCATACAGAATGAAGTAAGTCAGAAAGAGGAAAACAAATATTGTATATTAATGCATATATGTGGAGCCTAAAAATGGTACAGATGAACTGGTTTGCAGGGAAGAAATAGAGACACAGAGGTAGAGAAGAAACGTATGGACACCAAGTGTGGGAAGCCATGGGGTGGTGGTGGTGGGATGAGTTGGGAGTTTGGGATTGACCTGTATACATGTATATGCATAAAATACATAACTAATAATAACGTGCTGTATAAAAAAATAAATAAAATTTCAAAATTTTAAAAAATAAAATTTAAAAATAAAACAGAAAAAAGTTCTTCCCGTCACACAGATGTATTTATAGGAATGAATTATTTCCATGCTTATATCTATAAATACATAAAAGAGGAATAACATCTAACTTGAAACATAAAAGAAACAAAAAGTGAACCCACGAGTTATACAGAGGAAAACCCTATCACGGCACTTGCTCCAGTGGTAAACAATTCTGAAATTGGTCAGAGGTGGGGAACCATCTCCCATACAGCCAGCAACCCAACCCCCACGCAAGGAGCGTCCTCATTGCAAAGCTGGGGGACCGTGCCGAGGCATCTGTGAGTAAACGTGAGCTGAGCCCCAGGCCAGCTGCTGCTGAACTGTTCCCACCCTTTCCAGGTAAAACACCTGAATAGGTACAAGGGCTTGAAAGCCTAGAGGAAGGACCGTGGAGCCACACCAGCGACAGCACGCAGGCCAACTTGGTGCCTGCAGGCCAGCCAGCGTGGTCCTGGACCCTGGCGCTCTTCCAGAAGCTTTCCATTGCCCTGCCTGAGATACCCCTCCTGTCCCGGCCCCCACTGCTTTTTTCCTTCCTCACCTCTGTCCGGAGAGAAATTCCAGCGGAAGGTATGGGTGACACATCCTCTTCTTTACAGGCGGCAGCCTGGCAACTCCTGCAGAAAGGCCAGCAGAACCCCACTCACACCGGGCCACCCACAAAGCTGTGGCCCCTCACTCCCTCCCACCAGCACAGCCCCGAGACTGCTGACGGGGCAGAGAATATGGAGTCAGGCACAGCTTCAGGGGCTATTGCTGCCTGGAGCTCTGTTTATATTGACCTCAACGAGGCACACCTGGGGAGGGCGGGCCGGCAGGGTAAGGCTGCCCAGGTCAGCTAATCCACAACCCTCAGGGAATCACATTGTTGAAAATGGACCCCGCTAAGGCAGAAGAGAAGCCAAGGGAAAAAAGGACACAATGCCATTTGCAGCACCGTAGATGAGTCTAGAAGTAATCACGTGACTTGTAGTAAGTCAGAAAGTGAAAGACACATATCATATCATATCACTTAGAGGTGTTACCTAAAAATGGATACCAGGGCAGATATTTCCACGGAGAAGGGCAATCACAGATTCATTAAACAAACTTATGGTTCACCAATGGAAAGGTGTGAGGATTGGTTTCATTACGATATCGGGGTTAACAGACATATACAAACACAGGTGACATATATAATCACCAAAGACCTACAGAATACCAAGAGAGGACTACTCAACATTCTGTCATAACGTACATGGGAAAAGGATCCCAAGAAGAACAGTCATCTGTATATGTGTAAAAGAACCACATCTTCCACACCTACAACAAGCCAAAGATTGTAATCAAACTTGCTGTAATAAAAAATAAAAAAAAATTAAATTAAAAACACGAACAAGAAGTAGTGAGACAAACGTGAGGGGCTTTCTCCTGGCACATTCCATTCTAAACTCCAATCTAGAACACCACTTCCACTGAGGCTCTCTTGCCCTAGTAACCAGATTTGGTAAGGGTGAACTGCTGCCACCTTGTGGCCGTTTCACACAACAGCAGCTTTAATCCCAACGCTAATGGTCAGTTGATATTCAAAATCATTGCAGGCCTGTAAATGACACCTGCCCTGAAAACAAATCCTGGGGTCACATATCGACCAAAAATTTCAAAGGACGTCCATATTTCAAAACGACCGTTTCAAAAGGCATATTTTACGCACATTAGTGTTCTGCTTCTTTTCCTTTCTTTCCTTTTTTGTTAAAAAACACGGGAATGGAAAAAGGCATCCCTCAGAATGGGCGAAAATCGTTGCAGACGAATCAATGGACAGAGGTTTAATCTCCAATATATATAACCAGCTCATGCAGCTTAATATTAAAAAAACAAACAACCCAAAAAAAATGGGCAGAAGATCTAAAGAGACGTTTCTTCAAAGGAGACAGAGAGATGGGCAAGACGCACATGAAAAGCTGCTCAACAGCACTAATTATTAGAGAAATGCAAATCAAAACTACAATGAGGTATCACCTCACACCTGTTAGAATCGGCATCATCAGAAAATCTACAAACAACCAATTCTGGGGAGGGTGTGGACAAAAGGAGCCCTCTTCCACTATTGGTGGGAATGTAAATTGATACAGTCACTATGGAGAACAGTATGGAGTTTCCTTAAAAATACTAGAAATAGAATTACCATGTGATCCAGCAATCCCACTTCTGGGCATATACCCAGAGAAAACCGTATTTCAAAAAGGCACATTCACCACAATGTTCGTTGCAGCACTATTTACAATAGCCAGGTAATGGAAGCAACCTAAATGCCCACAGACAGATGAATGGATAAAGATGTGGTACATATATAAAATGGAATATTACTCGGCCATAAAAAGGAATGAAACTGGGTCATTTGTAGAGACATCGATGGATCGAGAGACTGTCATACAGAATGAAGTAAGTCAGAAAGAGGAAAACAAATATTGTATATTAATGCATATATGTGGAGCCTAAAAATGGTACAGATGAACTGGTTTGCAGGGAAGAAATAGAGACACAGAGGTAGAGAACAAACGTATGGACACCAAGTGTGGGAAGCCATGGGGTGGTGGTGGTGGGATGAGTTGGGAGTTTGGGATTGACCTGTATACATGTATATGCATAAAATACATAACTAATAATAACGTGCTGTATAAAAAAATAAATAAAATTTCAAAATTTAAAAAAATAAAATTTAAAAATAAAACAGAAAAAAGTTCTTCCCGTCACACAGATGTATTTATAGGAATGAATTATTTCCATGCTTATATCTATAAATACATAAAAGAGGAATAACATCTAACTTGAAACATAAAAGAAAAAAAAGTGAACCCACGAGTTATACAGAGGAAAACCCTATCACGGCACTTGCTCCAGTGGTAAACAATTCTGAAATTGGTCAGAGGTGGGGAACCATCTCCCATAGAGCCAGCAACCCAACCCCCACGCAAGGAGCGTCCTCATTGCAAAGCTGGGGGACCGTGCCGAGGCATCTGTGAGTAAACGTGAGCTGAGCCCCAGGCCAGCTGCTGCTGAACTGTTCCCACCCTTTCCAGGTAAAACACCTGAATATGTACAAGGGCTTGAAAGCCTAGAGGAAGGACCGTGGAGCCACACCAGCGACAGCACGCAGGCCAACTTGGTGCCTGCAGGCCAGCCAGCGTGGTCCTGGACCCTGGCGCTCTTCCAGAAGCTTTCCATTGCCCTGCCTGAGATACCCCTCCTGTCCCGGCCCCAACTGCTTTTTTCCTTCCTCACCTCTGTCCGGAGAGAAATTCCAGCGGAAGGTATGGGTGACACATCCTCTTCTTTACAGGCGGCAGCCTGGCAACTCCTGCAGAAAGGCCAGCAGAACCCCACTCACACCGGACCACCCACAAAGCTGTGGCCCCTCACTCCCTCCCACCAGCACAGCCCCGAGACTGCTGACGGGGCAGAGAATATGGAGTCAGGCACAGCTTCAGGGGCTATTGCTGCCTGGAGCTCTGTTTATATTGACCTCAACGAGGCACACCTGGGGAGGGCGGGCCGGCAGGGTAAGGCTGCCCAGGTCAGCTAATCCACAACCCTCAGGGAATCACATTGTTGAAAATGGACCCCGCTAAGGCAGAAGAGAAGCCAAGGGAAAAAAGGACACAATGCCATTTGCAGCACCGTAGATGAGTCTAGAAGTAATCACGTGACTTGTAGTAAGTCAGAAAGTGAAAGACATATCATATCATATCACTTAGAGGTGTTACCTAAAAATGGATACCAGGGCAGATATTTCCACGGAGAAGGGCAATCACAGATTCATTAAACAAACTTATGGTTCACCAATGGAAAGGTGTGAGTATTGGTTTCATTACGATATCGGGGTTAACAGACATATACAAACACAGGTGACATATATAATCACCAAAGACCTACAGAATACCAAGAGAGGACTACTCAACATTCTGTCATAACGTACATGGGAAAAGGATCCCAAGAAGAACAGTCATCTGTATATGTGTAAAAGAACCACATCTTCCACACCTACAACAAGCCAAACATTGTAATCAAACTTGCTGTAATAAAAAATAAAAAAATTAAATTAAAAACACGAACAAGAAGTAGTGAGACAAACGTGAGGGGCTTTCTCCTGGCACATTCCATTCTAAACTCCAATCTAGAACACCACTTCCACTGAGGCTCTCTTGCCCTAGTAACCAGATTTGGTAAGGGTGAACTGCTGCCACCTTGTGGCCGTTTCACACAACAGCAGCTTTAATCCCAACGCTAATGGTCAGTTGATATTCAAAATCATTGCAGGCCTGTAAATGACACCTGCCCTGAAAACAAATCCTGGGGTCACATATCGACCAAAAATTTCAAAGGACGTCCATATTTCAAAACGACCGTTTCAAAAGGCATATTTTACGCACATTAGTGTTCTGCTTCTTTTCCTTTCTTTCCTTTTTTGTTAAAAAACACGGGAATGGAAAAAGGCATCCCTCAGAATGGGCGAAAATCGTTGCAGACGAATCAATGGACAGAGGTTTAATCTCCAATATATATAAACAGCTCATGCAGCTTAATATTAAGAAAACAAACAACCCAAAAAAATGGGCAGAAGATCTAAAGAGACGTTTCTTCAAAGGAGACACAGAGATGGCCAAGACGCACATGAAAAGCTGCTCAACAGCACTAATTATTAGAGAAATGCAAATCAAAACTACAATGAGGTATCACCTCACACCTGTTAGAATCGGCATCATCAGAAAATCTACAAACAACCAATTCTGGGGAGGGTGTGGACAAAAGGAGCCCTCTTCCACTATTGGTGGGAATGTAAATTGATACAGTCACTATGGAGAACAGTATGGAGTTTCCTTAAAAAAACTAGAAATAGAATTACCATCTGATCCAGCAATCCCACTTCTGGGCATATACCCAGAGAAAACCGTATTTCAAAAAGGCACATTCACCACAATGTTCGTTGCAGCACTATTTACAATAGACAGGTAATGGAAGCAACCTAAATGCCCACAGACAGATGAATGGATAAAGATGTGGTACATATATAAAATGGAATATTACTCGGCCATAAAAAGGAATGAAACTGGGTCATTTGTAGAGACATCGATGGATCGAGAGACTGTCATACAGAATGAAGTAAGTCAGAAAGAGGAAAACAAATATTGTATATTAATGCATATATGTGGAGCCTAAAAATGGTACAGATGAACTGGTTTGCAGGGAAGAAATAGAGACACAGAGGTAGAGAACAAACGTATGGACACCAAGTGTGGGAAGCCATGGGGTGGTGGTGGTGGGATGAGTTGGGAGTTTGGGATTGACCTGTATACATGTATATGCATAAAATACATAACTAATAATAACGTGCTGTATAAAAAAATAAATAAAATTTCAAAATTTTAAAAAATAAAATTTAAAAATAAAACAGAAAAAAGTTCTTCCCGTCACACAGATGTATTTATAGTAATGAATTATTTCCATGCTTATATCTATAAATACATAAAAGAGGAATAACATCTAACTTGAAACATAAAAGAAAAAAAAAGTGAACCCACGAGTTATACAGAGGAAAACCCTATCACGGCACTTGCTCCAGTGGTAAACAATTCTGAAATTGGTCAGAGGTGGGGAACCATCTCCCATACAGCCAGCAACCCAACCCCCACGCAAGGAGCGTCCTCATTGCAAAGCTGGGGGACCGTGCCGAGGCATCTGTGAGTAAACGTGAGCTGAGCCCCAGGCCAGCTGCTGCTGAACTGTTCCCACCCTTTCCAGGTAAAACACCTGAATAGGTACAAGGGCTTGAAAGCCTAGAGGAAGGACCGTGGAGCCACACCAGCGACAGCACGCAGGCCAACTTGGTGCCTGCAGGCCAGCCAGCGTGGTCCTGGACCCTGGCGCTCTTCCAGAAGCTTTCCATTGCCCTGCCTGAGATACCCCTCCTGTCCCGGCCCCCACTGCTTTTTTCCTTCCTCACCTCTGTCCGGAGAGAAATTCCAGCGGAAGGTATGGGTGACACATCCTCTTCTTTACAGGCGGCAGCCTGGCAACTCCTGCAGAAAGGCCAGCAGAACCCCACTCACACCGGGCCACCCACAAAGCTGTGGCCCCTCACTCCCTCCCACCAGCACAGCCCCGAGACTGCTGACGGGGCAGAGAATATGGAGTCAGGCACAGCTTCAGGGGCTATTGCTGCCTGGAGCTCTGTTTATATTGACCTCAACGAGGCACACCTGGGGAGGGCGGGCTGGCAGGGTAAGGCTGCCCAGGTCAGCTAATCCACAACCCTCAGGGAATCACATTGTTGAAAATGGACCCCGCTAAGGCAGAAGAGAAGCCAAGGGAAAAAAGGACACAATGCCATTTGCAGCACCGTAGATGAGTCTAGAAGTAATCACGTGACTTGTAGTAAGTCAGAAAGTGAAAGACACATATCATATCATATCACTTAGAGGTGTTACCTAAAAATGGATACCAGGGCAGATATTTCCACGGAGAAGGGCAATCACAGATTCATTAAACAAACTTATGGTTCACCAATGGAAAGGTGTGAGGATTGGTTTCATTATGATATCGGGGTTAACAGACATATACAAACACAGGTGACATATATAATCACCAAAGACCTACAGAATACCAAGAGAGGACTACTCAACATTCTGTCATAACGTACATGGGAAAAGGATCCCAAGAAGAACAGTCATCTGTATATGTGTAAAAGAACCACATCTTCCACACCTACAACAAGCCAAACATTGTAATCAAACTTGCTGTAATAAAAAATAAAAAAATTAAATTAAAAACACGAACAAGAAGTAGTGAGACAAACGTGAGGGGCTTTCTCCTGGTACATTCCATTCTATACTCCAATCTAGAACACCACTTCCACTGAGGCTCTCTTGCCCTAGTAACCAGATTTGGTAAGGGTGAACTGCTGCCACCTTGTGGCCGTTTCACACAACAGCAGCTTTAATCCCAACGCTAATGGTCAGTTGATATTCAAAATCATTGCAGGCCTGTAAATGACACCTGCCCTGAAAACATCCTGGGGTCACATATCGACCAAAATATTCAAAGGACGTCCATATTTCAAAACGACCGTTTCAAAAGGCATATTTTACGCACATTAGTGTTCTGCTTCTTTTCCTTTCTTTCCTTTTTTGTTAAAAAACACGGGAATGGAAAAAGGCATCCCTAAGAATGGGCGAAAACCGTTGCAGACGAATCAATGGACAGAGGTTTAATCTCCAATATATATAAACAGCTCATGCAGCTTAATATTAAAAAAACAAACAACCCAAAAAAAATGGGCAGAAGATCTAAAGAGACGTTTCTTCAAAGGAGACACAGAGATGGCCAAGACGCACATGAAAAGCTGCTCAACAGCACTAATTATTAGAGAAATGCAATTCAAAACTACAATGAGGTATCACCTCACACCTGCTAGAATCGGCATCTTCAGAAAATCTACAAACAACAAATTCTGGGGAGGGTGTGGACAAAAGGAGCCCTCTTCCACTATTGGTGGGAATGTAAATTGATACAGTCACCATGGAGAACAGTATGGAGTTTCCTTAAAAAAACTAGAAATAGAATTACCATCTGATCCAGCAATCCCACTTCTGGGCATATACCCAGAGAAAACCGTATTTCAAAAAGGCACATTCACCACAATGTTCGTTGCAGCACTATTTACAATAGCCAGGTAATGGAAGCAACCTAAATGCCCACAGACAGATGAATGGATAAAGATGTGGTACATATATAAAATGGAATATTACTCGGCCATAAAAAGGAATGAAACTGGGTCATTTGTAGAGACATCGATGGATCGAGAGACTGTCATACAGAATGAAGTAAGTCAGAAAGAGGAAAACAAATATTGTATATTAATGCATATATGTGGAGCCTAAAAATGGTACAGATGAACTGGTTTGCAGGGAAGAAATAGAGACACAGAGGTAGAGAACAAACGTATGGACACCAAGTGTGGGAAGCCATGGGGTGGTGGTGGTGGGATGAGTTGGGAGTTTGGGATTGACCTGTATACATGTATATGCATAAAATACATAACTAATAATAACGTGCTGTATAAAAAAATAAATAAAATTTCAAAATTTTAAAAAATAAAATTTAAAAATAAAACAGAAAAAAGTTCTTCCCGTCACACAGATGTATTTATAGGAATGAATTATTTCCATGCTTATATCTATAAATACATAAAAGAGGAATAACATCTAACTTGAAACATAAAAGAAACAAAAAGTGAACCCACGAGTTATACAGAGGAAAACCCTATCACGGCACTTGCTCCAGTGGTAAACAATTCTGAAATTGGTCAGAGGTGGGGAACCATCTCCCATACAGCCAGCAACCCAACCCCCACGCAAGGAGCGTCCTCATTGCAAAGCTGGGGGACCGTGCCGAGGCATCTGTGAGTAAACGTGAGCTGAGCCCCAGGCCAGCTGCTGCTGAACTGTTCCCACCCTTTCCAGGTAAAACACCTGAATAGGTACAAGGGCTTGAAAGCCTAGAGGAAGGACCGTGGAGCCACACCAGCGACAGCACGCAGGCCAACTTGGTGCCTGCAGGCCAGCCAGCGTGGTCCTGGACCCTGGCGCTCTTCCAGAAGCTTTCCATTGCCCTGCCTGAGATACCCCTCCTGTCCCGGCCCCCACTGCTTTTTTCCTTCCTCACCTCTGTCCGGAGAGAAATTCCAGCGGAAGGTATGGGTGACACATCCTCTTCTTTACAGGCGGCAGCCTGGCAACTCCTGCAGAAAGGCCAGCAGAACCCCACTCACACCGGGCCACCCACAAAGCTGTGGCCCCTCACTCCCTCCCACCAGCACAGCCCCGAGACTGCTGACGGGGCAGAGAATATGGAGTCAGGCACAGCTTCAGGGGCTATTGCTGCCTGGAGCTCTGTTTATATTGACCTCAACGAGGCACACCTGGGGAGGGCGGGCCGGCAGGGTAAGGCTGCCCAGGTCAGCTAATCCACAACCCTCAGGGAATCACATTGTTGAAAATGGACCCCGCTAAGGCAGAAGAGAAGCCAAGGGAAAAAAGGACACAATGCCATTTGCAGCACCGTAGATGAGTCTAGAAGTAATCACGTGACTTGTAGTAAGTCAGAAAGTGAAAGACACATATCATATCATATCACTTATAGGTGTTACCTAAAAATGGATACCAGGGCAGATATTTCCACGGAGAAGGGCAATCACAGATTCATTAAACAAACTTATGGTTCACCAATGGAAAGGTGTGAGGATTGGTTTCATTACGATATCGGGGTTAACAGACATATACAAACACAGGTGACATATATAATCACCAAAGACCTACAGAATACCAAGAGAGGACTACTCAACATTCTGTCATAACGTACATGGGAAAAGGATCCCAAGAAGAACAGTCATCTGTATATGTGTAAAAGAACCACATCTTCCACACCTACAACAAGCCAAACATTGTAATCAAACTTGCTGTAATAAAAAATAAAAAAAATTAAATTAAAAACACGAACAAGAAGTAGTGAGACAAACGTGAGGGGCTTTCTCCTGGCACATTCCATTCTAAACTCCAATCTAGAACACCACTTCCACTGAGGCTCTCTTGCCCTAGTAACCAGATTTGGTAAGGGTGAACTGCTGCCACCTTGTGGCCGTTTCAAACAACAGCAGCTTTAATCCCAACGCTAATGGTCAGTTGATATTCAAAATCATTGCAGGCCTGTAAATGACACCTGCCCTGAAAACAAATCCTGGGGTCACATATCGACCAAAATATTCAAAGGACGTCCATATTTCAAAACGACCGTTTCAAAAGGCATATTTTACGCACATTAGTGTTCTGCTTCTTTTCCTTTCTTTCCTTTTTTGTTAAAAAACACGGGAATGGAAAAAGGCATCCCTCAGAATGGGCGAAAATCGTTGCAGACGAATCAATGGACAGAGGTTTAATCTCCAATATATATAAACAGCTCATGCAGCTTAATATTAAAAAAAACAAACAACCCAAAAAAAATGGGCAGAAGATCTAAAGAGACGTTTCTTCAAAGGAGACACAGAGATGGCCAAGACGCACATGAAAAGCTGCTCAACAGCACTAATTATTAGAGAAATGCAAATCAAAACTACAATGAGGTATCACCTCACACCTGCTAGAATCGGCATCTTCAGAAAATCTACAAACAACAAATTCTGGGGAGGGTGTGGACAAAAGGAGCCCTCTTCCACTATTGGTGGGAATGTAAATTGATACAGTCACCATGGAGAACAGTATGGAGTTTCCTTAAAAAAACTAGAAATAGAATTACCATCTGATCCAGCAATCCCACTTCTGGGCATATACCCAGAGAAAACCGTATTTCAAAAAGGCACATTCACCACAATGTTCGTTGCAGCACTATTTACAATAGCCAGGTAATGGAAGCAACCTAAATGCCCACAGACAGATGAATGGATAAAGATGTGGTACATATATAAAATGGAATATTACTCGGCCATAAAAAGGAATGAAACTGGGTCATCTGTAGAGACATCGATGGATCGAGAGACTGTCATACAGAATGAAGTAAGTCAGAAAGAGGAAAACAAATATTGTATATTAATGCATATATGTGGAGCCTAAAAATGGTACATATGAACTGGTTTGCAGGGAAGAAATAGAGACACAGAGGTAGAGAAGAAACGTATGGACACCAAGTGTGGGAAGCCATGGGGTGGTGGTGGTGGGATGAGTTGGGAGTTTGGGATTGACCTGTATACATGTATATGCATAAAATACATAACTAATAATAACGTGCTGTATAAAAAAATAAATAAAATTTCAAAATTTTAAAAAATAAAATTTAAAAATAAAACAGAAAAAAGTTCTTCCCGTCACACAGATGTATTTATAGGAATGAATTATTTCCATGCTTATATCTATAAATACATAAAAGAGGAATAACATCTAACTTGAAACATAAAAGAAACAAAAAGTGAACCCACGAGTTATACAGAGGAAAACCCTATCACGGCACTTGCTCCAGTGGTAAACAATTCTGAAATTGGTCAGAGGTGGGGAACCATCTCCCATACAGCCAGCAACCCAACCCCCACGCAAGGAGCGTCCTCATTGCAAAGCTGGGGGACCGTGCCGAGGCATCTGTGAGTAAACGTGAGCTGAGCCCCAGGCCAGCTGCTGCTGAACTGTTCCCACCCTTTCCAGGTAAAACACCTGAATAGGTACAAGGGCTTGAAAGCCTAGAGGAAGGACCGTGGAGCCACACCAGCGACAGCACGCAGGCCAACTTGGTGCCTGCAGGCCAGCCAGCGTGGTCCTGGACCCTGGCGCTCTTCCAGAAGCTTTCCATTGCCCTGCCTGAGATACCCCTCCTGTCCCGGCCCCCACTGCTTTTTTCCTTCCTCACCTCTGTCCGGAGAGAAATTCCAGCGGAAGGTATGGGTGACACATCCTCTTCTTTACAGGCGGCAGCCTGGCAACTCCTGCAGAAAGGCCAGCAGAACCCCACTCACACCGGGCCACCCACAAAGCTGTGGCCCCTCACTCCCTCCCACCAGCACAGCCCCGAGACTGCTGACGGGGCAGAGAATATGGAGTCAGGCACAGCTTCAGGGGCTATTGCTGCCTGGAGCTCTGTTTATATTGACCTCAACGAGGCACACCTGGGGAGGGCGGGCCGGCAGGGTAAGGCTGCCCAGGTCAGCTAATCCACAACCCTCAGGGAATCACATTGTTGAAAATGGACCCCGCTAAGGCAGAAGAGAAGCCAAGGGAAAAAAGGACACAATGCCATTTGCAGCACCGTAGATGAGTCTAGAAGTAATCACGTGACTTGTAGTAAGTCAGAAAGTGAAAGACACATATCATATCATATCACTTATAGGTGTTACCTAAAAATGGATACCAGGGCAGATATTTCCACGGAGAAGGGCAATCACAGATTCATTAAACAAACTTATGGTTCACCAATGGAAAGGTGTGAGGATTGGTTTCATTACGATATCGGGGTTAACAGACATATACAAACACAGGTGACATATATAATCACCAAAGACCTACAGAATACCAAGAGAGGACTACTCAACATTCTGTCATAACGTACATGGGAAAAGGATCCCAAGAAGAACAGTCATCTGTATATGTGTAAAAGAACCACATCTTCCACACCTACAACAAGCCAAACATTGTAATCAAACTTGCTGTAATAAAAAATAAAAAAAATTAAATTAAAAACACGAACAAGAAGTAGTGAGACAAACGTGAGGGGCTTTCTCCTGGCACATTCCATTCTAAACTCCAATCTAGAACACCACTTCCACTGAGGCTCTCTTGCCCTAGTAACCAGATTTGGTAAGGGTGAACTGCTGCCACCTTGTGGCCGTTTCACACAACAGCAGCTTTAATCCCAACGCTAATGGTCAGTTGATATTCAAAATCATTGCAGGCCTGTAAATGACACCTGCCCTGAAAACAAATCCTGGGGTCACATATCGACCAAAATATTCAAAGGACGTCCATATTTCAAAACGACCGTTTCAAAAGGCATATTTTACGCACATTAGTGTTCTGCTTCTTTTCCTTTCTTTCCTTTTTTGTTAAAAAACACGGGAATGGAAAAAGGCATCCCTCAGAATGGGCGAAAATCGTTGCAGACGAATCAATGGACAGAGGTTTAATCTCCAATATATATAAACAGCTCATGCAGCTTAATATTAAAAAAAACAAACAACCCAAAAAAAATGGGCAGAAGATCTAAAGAGACGTTTCTTCAAAGGAGACACAGAGATGGCCAAGACGCACATGAAAAGCTGCTCAACAGCACTAATTATTAGAGAAATGCAAATCAAAACTACAATGAGGTATCACCTCACACCTGCTAGAATCGGCATCTTCAGAAAATCTACAAACAACAAATTCTGGGGAGGGTGTGGACAAAAGGAGCCCTCTTCCACTATTGGTGGGAATGTAAATTGATACAGTCACCATGGAGAACAGTATGGAGTTTCCTTAAAAAAACTAGAAATAGAATTACCATCTGATCCAGCAATCCCACTTCTGGGCATATACCCAGAGAAAACCGTATTTCAAAAAGGCACATTCACCACAATGTTCGTTGCAGCACTATTTACAATAGCCAGGTAATGGAAGCAACCTAAATGCCCACAGACAGATGAATGGATAAAGATGTGGTACATATATAAAATGGAATATTACTCGGCCATAAAAAGGAATGAAACTGGGTCATCTGTAGAGACATCGATGGATCGAGAGACTGTCATACAGAATGAAGTAAGTCAGAAAGAGGAAAACAAATATTGTATATTAATGCATATATGTGGAGCCTAAAAATGGTACAGATGAACTGGTTTGCAGGGAAGAAATAGAGACACAGAGGTAGAGAAGAAACGTATGGACACCAAGTGTGGGAAGCCATGGGGTGGTGGTGGTGGGATGAGTTGGGAGTTTGGGATTGACCTGTATACATGTATATGCATAAAATACATAACTAATAATAACGTGCTGTATAAAAAAATAAATAAAATTTCAAAATTTTAAAAAATAAAATTTAAAAATAAAACAGAAAAAAGTTCTTCCCGTCACACAGATGTATTTATAGGAATGAATTATTTCCATGCTTATATCTATAAATACATAAAAGAGGAATAACATCTAACTTGAAACATAAAAGAAACAAAAAGTGAACCCACGAGTTATACAGAGGAAAACCCTATCACGGCACTTGCTCCAGTGGTAAACAATTCTGAAATTGGTCAGAGGTGGGGAACCATCTCCCATACAGCCAGCAACCCAACCCCCACGCAAGGAGCGTCCTCATTGCAAAGCTGGGGGACCGTGCCGAGGCATCTGTGAGTAAACGTGAGCTGAGCCCCAGGCCAGCTGCTGCTGAACTGTTCCCACCCTTTCCAGGTAAAACACCTGAATAGGTACAAGGGCTTGAAAGCCTAGAGGAAGGACCGTGGAGCCACACCAGCGACAGCACGCAGGCCAACTTGGTGCCTGCAGGCCAGCCAGCGTGGTCCTGGACCCTGGCGCTCTTCCAGAAGCTTTCCATTGCCCTGCCTGAGATACCCCTCCTGTCCCGGCCCCCACTGCTTTTTTCCTTCCTCACCTCTGTCCGGAGAGAAATTCCAGCGGAAGGTATGGGTGACACATCCTCTTCTTTACAGGCGGCAGCCTGGCAACTCCTGCAGAAAGGCCAGCAGAACCCCACTCACACCGGGCCACCCACAAAGCTGTGGCCCCTCACTCCCTCCCACCAGCACAGCCCCGAGACTGCTGACGGGGCAGAGAATATGGAGTCAGGCACAGCTTCAGGGGCTATTGCTGCCTGGAGCTCTGTTTATATTGACCTCAACGAGGCACACCTGGGGAGGGCGGGCCGGCAGGGTAAGGCTGCCCAGGTCAGCTAATCCACAACCCTCAGGGAATCACATTGTTGAAAATGGACCCCGCTAAGGCAGAAGAGAAGCCAAGGGAAAAAAGGACACAATGCCATTTGCAGCACCGTAGATGAGTCTAGAAGTAATCACGTGACTTGTAGTAAGTCAGAAAGTGAAAGACACATATCATATCATATCACTTAGAGGTGTTACCTAAAAATGGATACCAGGGCAGATATTTCCACGGAGAAGGGCAATCACAGATTCATTAAACAAACTTATGGTTCACCAATGGAAAGGTGTGAGGATTGGTTTCATTACGATATCGGGGTTAACAGACATATACAAACACAGGTGACATATATAATCACCAAAGACCTACAGAATACCAAGAGAGGACTACTCAACATTCTGTCATAACGTACATGGGAAAAGGATCCCAAAAAGAACAGTCATCTGTATATGTGTAAAAGAACCACATCTTCCACACCTACAACAAGCCAAACATTGTAATCAAACTTTCTGTAATAAAAAATAAAAAAATTAAATTAAAAACACGAACAAGAAGTAGTGAGACAAACGTGAGGGGCTTTCTCCTGGCACATTCCATTCTAAACTCCAATCTAGAACACCACTTCCACTGAGGCTCTCTTGCCCTAGTAACCAGATTTGGTAAGGGTGAACTGCTGCCACCTTGTGGCCGTTTCACACAACAGCAGCTTTAATCCCAACGCTAATGGTCAGTTGATATTCAAAATCATTGCAGGCCTGTAAATGACACCTGCCCTGAAAACAAATCCTGGGGTCACATATCGACCAAAAATTTCAAAGGACGTCCATATTTCAAAACGACCGTTTCAAAAGGCATATTTTACGCACATTAGTGTTCTGCTTCTTTTCCTTTCTTTCCTTTTTTGTTAAAAAACACGGGAATGGAAAAAGGCATCCCTCAGAATGGGCGAAAATCGTTGCAGACGAATCAATGGACAGAGGTTTAATCTCCAATATATATAAACAGCTCATGCAGCTTAATATTAAGAAAACAAACAACCCAAAAAAATGGGCAGAAGATCTAAAGAGACGTTTCTTCAAAGGAGACACAGAGATGGCCAAGACGCACATGAAAAGCTGCTCAACAGCACTAATTATTAGAGAAATGCAAATCAAAACTACAATGAGGTATCACCTCACACCTGCTAGAATCGGCATCTTCAGAAAATCTACAAACAACAAATTCTGGGGAGGGTGTGGACAAAAGGAGCCCTCTTCCACTATTGGTGGGAATGTAAATTGATACAGTCACCATGGAGAACAGTATGGAGTTTCCTTAAAAAAACTAGAAATAGAATTACCATCTGATCCAGCAATCCCACTTCTGGGCATATACCCAGAGAAAACCGTATTTCAAAAAGGCACATTCACCACAATGTTCGTTGCAGCACTATTTACAATAGCCAGGTAATGGAAGCAACCTAAATGCCCACAGACAGATGAATGGATAAAGATGTGGTACATATATAAAATGGAATATTACTCGGCCATAAAAAGGAATGAAACTGGGTCATCTGTAGAGACATCGATGGATCGAGAGACTGTCATACAGAATGAAGTAAGTCAGAAAGAGGAAAACAAATATTGTATATTAATGCATATATGTGGAGCCTAAAAATGGTACAGATGAACTGGTTTGCAGGGAAGAAATAGAGACACAGAGGTAGAGAAGAAACGTATGGACACCAAGTGTGGGAAGCCATGGGGTGGTGGTGGTGGGATGAGTTGGGAGTTTGGGATTGACCTGTATACATGTATATGCATAAAATACATAACTAATAATAACGTGCTGTATAAAAAAATAAATAAAATTTCAAAATTTTAAAAAATAAAATTTAAAAATAAAACAGAAAAAAGTTCTTCCCGTCACACAGATGTATTTATAGGAATGAATTATTTCCATGCTTATATCTATAAATACATAAAAGAGGAATAACATCTAACTTGAAACATAAAAGAAACAAAAAGTGAACCCACGAGTTATACAGAGGAAAACCCTATCACGGCACTTGCTCCAGTGGTAAACAATTCTGAAATTGGTCAGAGGTGGGGAACCATCTCCCATACAGCCAGCAACCCAACCCCCACGCAAGGAGCGTCCTCATTGCAAAGCTGGGGGACCGTGCCGAGGCATCTGTGAGTAAACGTGAGCTGAGCCCCAGGCCAGCTGCTGCTGAACTGTTCCCACCCTTTCCAGGTAAAACACCTGAATAGGTACAAGGGCTTGAAAGCCTAGAGGAAGGACCGTGGAGCCACACCAGCGACAGCACGCAGGCCAACTTGGTGCCTGCAGGCCAGCCAGCGTGGTCCTGGACCCTGGCGCTCTTCCAGAAGCTTTCCATTGCCCTGCCTGAGATACCCCTCCTGTCCCGGCCCCCACTGCTTTTTTCCTTCCTCACCTCTGTCCGGAGAGAAATTCCAGCGGAAGGTATGGGTGACACATCCTCTTCTTTACAGGCGGCAGCCTGGCAACTCCTGCAGAAAGGCCAGCAGAACCCCACTCACACCGGGCCACCCACAAAGCTGTGGCCCCTCACTCCCTCCCACCAGCACAGCCCCGAGACTGCTGACGGGGCAGAGAATATGGAGTCAGGCACAGCTTCAGGGGCTATTGCTGCCTGGAGCTCTGTTTATATTGACCTCAACGAGGCACACCTGGGGAGGGCGGGCCGGCAGGGTAAGGCTGCCCAGGTCAGCTAATCCACAACCCTCAGGGAATCACATTGTTGAAAATGGACCCCGCTAAGGCAGAAGAGAAGCCAAGGGAAAAAAGGACACAATGCCATTTGCAGCACCGTAGATGAGTCTAGAAGTAATCACGTGACTTGTAGTAAGTCAGAAAGTGAAAGACACATATCATATCATATCACTTAGAGGTGTTACCTAAAAATGGATACCAGGGCAGATATTTCCACGGAGAAGGGCAATCACAGATTCATAAAACAAACTTATGGTTCACCAATGGAAAGGTGTGAGGATTGGTTTCATTACGATATCGGGGTTAACAGACATATACAAACACAGGTGACATATATAATCACCAAAGACCTACAGAATACCAAGAGAGGACTACTCAACATTCTGTCATAACGTACATGGGAAAAGGATCCCAAAAAGAACAGTCATCTGTATATGTGTAAAAGAACCACATCTTCCACACCTACAACAAGCCAAACATTGTAATCAAACTTTCTGTAATAAAAAATAAAAAAATTAAATTAAAAACACGAACAAGAAGTAGTGAGACAAACGTGAGGGGCTTTCTCCTGGCACATTCCATTCTAAACTCCAATCTAGAACACCACTTCCACTGAGGCTCTCTTGCCCTAGTAACCAGATTTGGTAAGGGTGAACTGCTGCCACCTTGTGGCCGTTTCACACAACAGCAGCTTTAATCCCAACGCTAATGGTCAGTTGATATTCAAAATCATTGCAGGCCTGTAAATGACACCTGCCCTGAAAACAAATCCTGGGGTCACATATCGACCAAAAATTTCAAAGGACGTCCATATTTCAAAACGACCGTTTCAAAAGGCATATTTTACGCACATTAGTGTTCTGCTTCTTTTCCTTTCTTTCCTTTTTTGTTAAAAAACACGGGAATGGAAAAAGGCATCCCTCAGAATGGGCGAAAATCGTTGCAGACGAATCAATGGACAGAGGTTTAATCTCCAATATATATAAACAGCTCATGCAGCTTAATATTAAGAAAACAAACAACCCAAAAAAATGGGCAGAAGATCTAAAGAGACGTTTCTTCAAAGGAGACACAGAGATGGCCAAGACGCACATGAAAAGCTGCTCAACAGCACTAATTATTAGAGAAATGCAAATCAAAAGTACAATGAGGTATCACCTCACACCTGTTAGAATCGGCATCTTCAGAAAATCTACAAACAACCAATTCTGGGGAGGGTGTGGACAAAAGGAGCCCTCTTCCACTATTGGTGGGAATGTAAATTGATACAGTCACTATGGAGAACAGTATGGAGTTTCCTTAAAAAAACTAGAAATAGAATTACCATCTGATCCAGCAATCCCACTTCTGGGCATATACCCAGAGAAAACCGTATTTCAAAAAGGCACATTCACCACAATGTTCGTTGCAGCACTATTTACAATAGCCAGGTAATGGAAGCAACCTAAATGCCCACAGACAGATGAATGGATAAAGATGTGGTACATATATAAAATGGAATATTACTCGGCCATAAAAAGGAATGAAACTGGGTCATTTGTAGAGACATCGATGGATCGAGAGACTGTCATACAGAATGAAGTAAGTCAGAAAGAGGAAAACAAATATTGTATAATAATGCATATATGTGGAGCCTAAAAATGGTACATATGAACTGGTTTGCAGGGAAGAAATAGAGACACAGAGGTAGAGAACAAACGTATGGACACCAAGTGTGGGAAGCCATGGGGTGGTGGTGGTGGGATGAGTTGGGAGTTTGGGATTGACCTGTATACATGTATATGCATAAAATACATAACTAATAATAACGTGCTGTATAAAAAAATAAATAAAATTTCAAAATTTTAAAAAATAAAATTTAAAAATAAAACAGAAAAAAGTTCTTCCCGTCACACAGATGTATTTATAGGAATGAATTATTTCCATGCTTATATCTATAAATACATAAAAGAGGAATAACATCTAACTTGAAACATAAAAGAAACAAAAAGTGAACCCACGAGTTATACAGAGGAAAACCCTATCACGGCACTTGCTCCAGTGGTAAACAATTCTGAAATTGGTCAGAGGTGGGGAACCATCTCCCATACAGCCAGCAACCCAACCCCCACGCAAGGAGCGTCCTCATTGCAAAGCTGGGGGACCGTGCCGAGGCATCTGTGAGTAAACGTGAGCTGAGCCCCAGGCCAGCTGCTGCTGAACTGTTCCCACCCTTTCCAGGTAAAACACCTGAATAGGTACAAGGGCTTGAAAGCCTAGAGGAAGGACCGTGGAGCCACACCAGCGACAGCACGCAGGCCAACTTGGTGCCTGCAGGCCAGCCAGCGTGGTCCTGGACCCTGGCGCTCTTCCAGAAGCTTTCCATTGCCCTGCCTGAGATACCCCTCCTGTCCCGGCCCCCACTGCTTTTTTCCTTCCTCACCTCTGTCCGGAGAGAAATTCCAGCG
The DNA here is from genome assembly GCF_964341445.2 of Mesoplodon mirus. Taxonomy (NCBI): domain Eukaryota; kingdom Metazoa; phylum Chordata; class Mammalia; order Artiodactyla; family Ziphiidae; genus Mesoplodon; species Mesoplodon mirus. The sequence goes on along the minus strand of NW_028295747.1, from coordinate 1,912,336 downwards.
GAAGGTATGGGTGACACATCCTCTTCTTTACAGGCGGCAGCCTGGCAACTCCTGCAGAAAGGCCAGCAGAACCCCACTCACACCGGGCCACCCACAAAGCTGTGGCCCCTCACTCCCTCCCACCAGCACAGCCCCGAGACTGCTGACGGGGCAGAGAATATGGAGTCAGGCACAGCTTCAGGGGCTATTGCTGCCTGGAGCTCTGTTTATATTGACCTCAACGAGGCACACCTGGGGAGGGCGGGCCGGCAGGGTAAGGCTGCCCAGGTCAGCTAATCCACAACCCTCAGGGAATCACATTGTTGAAAATGGACCCCGCTAAGGCAGAAGAGAAGCCAAGGGAAAAAAGGACACAATGCCATTTGCAGCACCGTAGATGAGTCTAGAAGTAATCACGTGACTTGTAGTAAGTCAGAAAGTGAAAGACACATATCATATCATATCACTTAGAGGTGTTACCTAAAAATGGATACCAGGGCAGATATTTCCACGGAGAAGGGCAATCACAGATTCATTAAACAAACTTATGGTTCACCAATGGAAAGGTGTGAGGATTGGTTTCATTACGATATCGGGGTTAACAGACATATACAAACACAGGTGACATATATAATCACCAAAGACCTACAGAATACCAAGAGAGGACTACTCAACATTCTGTCATAACGTACATGGGAAAAGGATCCCAAGAAGAACAGTCATCTGTATATGTGTAAAAGAACCACATCTTCCACACCTACAACAAGCCAAACATTGTAATCAAACTTGCTGTAATAAAAAATAAAAAAAATTAAATTAAAAACACGAACAAGAAGTAGTGAGACAAACGTGAGGGGCTTTCTCCTGGCACATTCCATTCTAAACTCCAATCTAGAACACCACTTCCACTGAGGCTCTCTTGCCCTAGTAACCAGATTTGGTAAGGGTGAACTGCTGCCACCTTGTGGCCGTTTCACACAACAGCAGCTTTAATCCCAACGCTAATGGTCAGTTGATATTCAAAATCATTGCAGGCCTGTAAATGACACCTGCCCTGAAAACAAATCCTGGGGTCACATATCGACCAAAAATTTCAAAGGACGTCCATATTTCAAAACGACCGTTTCAAAAGGCATATTTTACGCACATTAGTGTTCTGCTTCTTTTCCTTTCTTTCCTTTTTTGTTAAAAAACACGGGAATGGAAAAAGGCATCCCTCAGAATGGGCAAAAATCGTTGCAGACGAATCAATGGACAGAGGTTTAATCTCCAATATATATAAACAGCTCATGCAGCTTAATATTAAGAAAACAAACAACCCAAAAAAATGGGCAGAAGATCTAAAGAGACGTTTCTTCAAAGGAGACACAGAGATGGCCAAGACGCACATGAAAAGCTGCTCAACAGCACTAATTATTAGAGAAATGCAAATCAAAACTACAATGAGGTATCACCTCACACCTGTTAGAATCGGCATCATCAGAAAATCTACAAACAACCAATTCTGGGGAGGGTGTGGACAAAAGGAGCCCTCTTCCACTATTGATGGGAATGTAAATTGATACAGTCACTATGGAGAACAGTATGGAGTTTCCTTAAAAAAACTAGAAATAGAATTACCATCTGATCCAGCAATCCCACTTCTGGGCATATACCCAGAGAAAACCGTATTTCAAAAAGGCACATTCACCACAATGTTCGTTGCAGCACTATTTACAATAGCCAGGTAATGGAAGCAACCTAAATGCCCACAGACAGATGAATGGATAAAGATGTGGTACATATATAAAATGGAATATTACTCGGCCATTAAAAGGAATGAAACTGGGTCATCTGTAGAGTCATCGATGGATCGAGAGACTGTCATACAGAATGAAGTAAGTCAGAACGAGGAAAACAAATATTGTATATTAATGCATATATGTGGAGCCTAAAAATGGTACAGATGAACTGGTTTGCAGGGAAGAAATAGAGACACAGAGGTAGAGAACAAACGTATGGACACCAAGTGTGGGAAGCCATGGGGTGGTGGTGGTGGGATGAGTTGGGAGTTTGGGATTGACCTGTATACATGTATATGCATAAAATACATAACTAATAATAACGTGCTGTATAAAAAAATAAATAAAATTTCAAAATTTTAAAAAATAAAATTTAAAAATAAAACAGAAAAAAGTTCTTCCCGTCACACAGATGTATTTATAGGAATGAATTATTTCCATGCTTATATCTATAAATACATAAAAGAGGAATAACATCTAACTTGAAACATAAAAGAAAAAAAAAGTGAACCCACGAGTTATACAGAGGAAAACCCTATCACGGCACTTGCTCCAGTGGTAAACAATTCTGAAATTGGTCAGAGGTGGGGAACCATCTCCCATACAGCCAGCAACCCAACCCCCACGCAAGGAGCGTCCTCATTGCAAAGCTGGGGGACCGTGCCGAGGCATCTGTGAGTAAACGTGAGCTGAGCCCCAGGCCAGCTGCTGCTGAACTGTTCCCACCCTTTCCAGGTAAAACACCTGAATATGTACAAGGGCTTGAAAGCCTAGAGGAAGGACCGTGGAGCCACACCAGCGACAGCACGCAGGCCAACTTGGTGCCTGCAGGCCAGCCAGCGTGGTCCTGGACCCTGGCGCTCTTCCAGAAGCTTTCCATTGCCCTGCCTGAGATACCCCTCCTGTCCCGGCCCCCACTGCTTTTTTCTTTCCTCACCTCTGTCCGGAGAGAAATTCCAGCGGAAGGTATGGGTGACACATCCTCTTCTTTACAGGCGGCAGCCTGGCAACTCCTGCAGAAAGGCCAGCAGAACCCCACTCACACCGGGCCACCCACAAAGCTGTGGCCCCTCACTCCCTCCTCCCACCAGCACAGCCCCGAGACTGCTGACGGGGCAGAGAATATGGAGTGAGGCACAGCTTCAGGGGCTATTGCTGCCTGGAGCTCTGTTTATATTGACCTCAACGAGGCACACCTGGGGAGGGCGGGCCGGCAGGGTAAGGCTGCCCAGGTCAGCTAATCCACAACCCTCAGGGAATCACATTGTTGAAAATGGACCCCGCTAAGGCAGAAGAGAAGCCAAGGGAAAAAAGGACACAATGCCATTTGCAGCACCGTAGATGAGTCTAGAAGTAATCACGTGACTTGTAGTAAGTCAGAAAGTGAAAGACACATATCATATCATATCACTTAGAGGTGTTACCTAAAAATGGATACCAGGGCAGATATTTCCACGGAGAAGGGCAATCACAGATTCATTAAACAAACTTATGGTTCACCAATGGAAAGGTGTGAGGATTGGTTTCATTACGATATCGGGGTTAACAGACATATACAAACACAGGTGACATATACAATCACCAAAGAAATACAGAATACCAAGAGAGGACTACTCAACATTCTGTCATAACGTACATGGGAAAAGGATCCCAAGAAGAACAGTCATCTGTATATGTGTAAAAGAACCACATCTTCCACACCTACAACAAGCCAAACATTGTAATCAAACTTGCTGTAATAAAAAATAAAAAAATTAAATTAAAAACACGAACAAGAAGTAGTGAGACAAACGTGAGGGGCTTTCTCCTGGCACATTCCATTCTAAACTCCAATCTAGAACACCACTTCCACTGAGGCTCTCTTTCCCTAGTAACCAGATTTGGTAAGGGTGAACTGCTGCCACCTTGTGGCCGTTTCACACAACAGCAGCTTTAATCCCAACGCTAATGGTCAGTTGATATTCAAAATCATTGCAGGCCTGTAAATGACACCTGCCCTGAAAACAAATCCTGGGGTCACATATCGACCAAAAAATTCAAAGGACGTCCATATTTCAAAACGACCGTTTCAAAAGGCATATTTTACGCACATTAGTGTTCTGCTTCTTTTCCTTTCTTTCCTTTTTTGTTAAAAAACACGGGAATGGAAAAAGGCATCCCTCAGAATGGGCGAAAATCGTTGCAGACGAATCAATGGACAGAGGTTTAATCTCCAATATATATAAACAGCTCATGCAGCTTAATATTAAAAAAACAAACAATCCAAAAAAAATGGGCAGAAGATCTAAAGAGACGTTTCTTCAAAGGAGACACAGAGATGGCCAAGACGCACATGAAAAGCTGCTCAACAGCACTAATTATTAGAGAAATGCAAATCAAAACTACAATGAGGTATCACCTCACACCTGTTAGAATCGGCATCATCAGAAAATCTACAAACAACCAATTCTGGGGAGGTTGTGGACAAAAGGAGCCCTCTTCCACTATTGGTGGGAATGTAAATTGATACAGTCACTATGGAGAACAGTATGGAGTTTCCTTAAAAAAACTAGAAATAGAATTACCATCTGATCCAGCAATCCCACTTCTGGGCATATACCCAGAGAAAACCGTATTTCAAAAAGGCACATTCACCACAATGTTCGTTGCAGCACTATTTACAATAGCCAGGTAATGGAAGCAACCTAAATGCCCACAGACAGATGAATGGATAAAGATGTGGTACATATATAAAATGGAATATGACTCGGCCATAAAAAGTAATGAAACTGGGTCATCTGTAGAGACATCGATGGATCGAGAGACTGTCATACAGAATGAAGTAAGTCAGAAAGAGGAAAACAAATATTGTATATTAATGCATATATGTGGAGCCTAAAAACGGTACAGATGAACTGGTTTGCAGGGAAGAAATAGAGACACAGAGGTAGAGAACAAACGTATGGACACCAAGTGTGGGAAGCCATGGGGTGGTGGTGGTGGGATGAGTTGGGAGTTTGGGATTGACCTGTATACATGTATATGCATAAAATACATAACTAATAATAACGTGCTGTATAAAAAAATAAATAAAATTTCAAAATTTTAAAAAATAAAATTTAAAAATAAAACAGAAAAAAGTTCTTCCCGTCACACAGATGTATTTATAGGAATGAATTATTTCCATGCTTATATCTATAAATACATAAAAGAGGAATAACATCTAACTTGAAACATAAAAGAAAAAAAAAGTGAACCCACGAGTTATACAGAGGAAAACCCTATCACGGCACTTGCTCCAGTGGTAAACAATTCTGAAATTGGTCAGAGGTGGGGAACCATCTCCCATACAGCCAGCAACCCAACCCCCACGCAAGGAGCGTCCTCATTGCAAAGCTGGGGGACCGTGCCGAGGCATCTGTGAGTAAACGTGAGCTGAGCCCCAGGCCAGCTGCTGCTGAACTCTTCCCACCCTTTCCAGGTAAAACACCTGAATAGGTACAAGGGCTTGAAAGCCTAGAGGAAGGACCGTGGAGCCACACCAGCGACAGCACGCAGGCCAACTTGGTGCCTGCAGGCCAGCCAGCGTGGTCCTGGACCCTGGCGCTCTTCCAGAAGCTTTCCATTGCCCTGCCTGAGATACCCCTCCTGTCCCGGCCCCCACTGCTTTTTTCCTTCCTCACCTCTGTCCGGAGAGAAATTCCAGCGGAAGGTATGGGTGACACATCCTCTTCTTTACAGGCGGCAGCCTGGCAACTCCTGCAGAAAGGCCAGCAGAACCCCACTCACACCGGGCCACCCACAAAGCTGTGGCCCCTCACTCCCTCCCACCAGCACAGCCCCGAGACTGCTGACGGGGCAGAGAATATGGAGTCAGGCACAGCTTCAGGGGCTATTGCTGCCTGGAGCTCTGTTTATATTGACCTCAACGAGGCACACCTGGGGAGGGCGGGCCGGCAGGGTAAGGCTGCCCAGGTCAGCTAATCCACAACCCTCAGGGAATCACATTGTTGAAAATGGACCCCGCTAAGGCAGAAGAGAAGCCAAGGGAAAAAAGGACACAATGCCATTTGCAGCACCGTAGATGAGTCTAGAAGTAATCATGTGACTTGTAGTAAGTCAGAAAGTGAAAGACACATATCATATCATATCACTTATAGGTGTTACCTAAAAATGGATACCAGGGCAGATATTTCCACGGAGAAGGGCAATCACAGATTCATTAAACAAACTTATGGTTCACCAATGGAAAGGTGTGAGGATTGGTTTCATTACGATATCGGGGTTAACAGACATATACAAACACAGGTGACATATATAATCACCAAAGACCTACAGAATACCAAGAGAGGACTACTCAACATTCTGTCATAACGTACATGGGAAAAGGATCCCAAGAAGAACAGTCATCTGTATATGTGTAAAAGAACCACATCTTCCACACCTACAACAAGCCAAACATTGTAATCAAACTTGCTGTAATAAAAAATAAAAAAAATTAAATTAAAAACACGAACAAGAAGTAGTGAGACAAACGTGAGGGGCTTTCTCCTGGCACATTCCATTCTAAACTCCAATCTAGAACACCACTTCCACTGAGGCTCTCTTGCTCTAGTAACCAGATTTGGTAAGGGTGAACTGCTGCCACCTTGTGGCCGTTTCACACAACAGCAGCTTTAATCCCAACGCTAATGGTCAGTTGATATTCAAAATCATTGCAGGCCTGTAAATGACACCTGCCCTGAAAACAAATCCTGGGGTCACATATCGACCAAAAATTTCAAAGGACGTCCATATTTCAAAACGACCGTTTCAAAAGGCATATTTTACGCACATTAGTGTTCTGCTTCTTTTCCTTTCTTTCCTTTTTTGTTAAAAAACACGGGAATGGAAAAAGGCATCCCTCAGAATGGGCGAAAATCGTTGCAGACGAATCAATGGACAGAGGTTTAATCTCCAATATATATAAACAGCTCATGCAGCTTAATATTAAGAAAACAAACAACCCAAAAAAATGGGCAGAAGATCTAAAGAGACGTTTCTTCAAAGGAGACACAGAGATGGCCAAGACGCACATGAAAAGCTGCTCAACAGCACTAATTATTAGAGAAATGCAAATCAATACTACAATGAGGTATCACCTCACACCTGTTAGAATCGGCATCTTCAGAAAATCTACAAACAACCAATTCTGGGGAGGGTGTGGACAAAAGGAGCCCTCTTCCACTATTGGTGGGAATGTAAATTGATACAGTCACTATGGAGAACAGTATGGAGTTTCCTTAAAAAAACTAGAAATAGAATTACCATCTGATCCAGCAATCCCACTTCTGGGCATATACCCAGAGAAAACCGTATTTCAAAAAGGCACATTCACCACAATGTTCGTTGCAGCACTATTTACAATAGCCAGGTAATGGAAGCAACCTAAATGCCCACAGACAGATGAATGGATAAAGATGTGGTACATATATAAAATGGAATATTACTCGGCCATAAAAAGGAATGAAACTGGGTCATCTGTAGAGTCATCGATGGATCGAGAGACTGTCATACAGAATGAAGTAAGTCAGAACGAGGAAAACAAATATTGTATATTAATGCATATATGTGGAGCCTAAAAATGGTACATATGAACTGGTTTGCAGGGAAGAAATAGAGACACAGAGGTAGAGAACAAACGTATGGACACCAAGTGTGGGAAGCCATGGGGTGGTGGTGGTGGGATGAGTTGGGAGTTTGGGATTGACCTGTATACATGTATATGCATAAAATACATAACTAATAATAACGTGCTGTATAAAAAAATAAATAAAATTTCAAAATTTTAAAAAATAAAATTTAAAAATAAAACAGAAAAAAGTTCTTCCCGTCACACAGATGTATTTATAGGAATGAATTATTTCCATGCTTATATCTATAAATACATAAAAGAGGAATAACATCTAACTTGAAACATAAAAGAAAAAAAAAGTGAACCCACGAGTTATACAGAGGAAAACCCTATCACGGCACTTGCTCCAGTGGTAAACAATTCTGAAATTGGTCAGAGGTGGGGAACCATCTCCCATACAGCCAGCAACCCAACCCCCACGCAAGGAGCGTCCTCATTGCAAAGCTGGGGGACCGTGCCGAGGCATCTGTGAGTAAACGTGAGCTGAGCCCCAGGCCAGCTGCTGCTGAACTGTTCCCACCCTTTCCAGGTAAAACACCTGAATAGGTACAAGGGCTTGAAAGCCTAGAGGAAGGACCGTGGAGCCACACCAGCGACAGCACGCAGGCCAACTTGGTGCCTGCAGGCCAGCCAGCGTGGTCCTGGACCCTGGCGCTCTTCCAGAAGCTTTCCATTGCCCTGCCTGAGATACCCCTCCTGTCCCGGCCCCCACTGCTTTTTTCCTTCCTCACCTCTGTCCGGAGAGAAATTCCAGCGGAAGGTATGGGTGACACATCCTCTTCTTTACAGGCGGCAGCCTGGCAACTCCTGCAGAAAGGCCAGCAGAACCCCACTCACACCGGGCCACCCACAAAGCTGTGGCCCCTCACTCCCTCCCACCAGCACAGCCCCGAGACTGCTGACGGGGCAGAGAATATGGAGTCAGGCACAGCTTCAGGGGCTATTGCTGCCTGGAGCTCTGTTTATATTGACCTCAACGAGGCACACCTGGGGAGGGCGGGCCGGCAGGGTAAGGCTGCCCAGGTCAGCTAATCCACAACCCTCAGGGAATCACATTGTTGAAAATGGACCCCGCTAAGGCAGAAGAGAAGCCAAGGGAAAAAAGGACACAATGCCATTTGCAGCACCGTAGATGAGTCTAGAAGTAATCATGTGACTTGTAGTAAGTCAGAAAGTGAAAGACACATATCATATCATATCACTTATAGGTGTTACCTAAAAATGGATACCAGGGCAGATATTTCCACGGAGAAGGGCAATCACAGATTCATTAAACAAACTTATGGTTCACCAATGGAAAGGTGTGAGGATTGGTTTCATTACGATATCGGGGTTAACAGACATATACAAACACAGGTGACATATATAATCACCAAAGACCTACAGAATACCAAGAGAGGACTACTCAACATTCTGTCATAACGTACATGGGAAAAGGATCCCAAGAAGAACAGTCATCTGTATATGTGTAAAAGAACCACATCTTCCACACCTACAACAAGCCAAACATTGTAATCAAACTTGCTGTAATAAAAAATAAAAAAAATTAAATTAAAAACACGAACAAGAAGTAGTGAGACAAACGTGAGGGGCTTTCTCCTGGCACATTCCATTCTAAACTCCAATCTAGAACACCACTTCCACTGAGGCTCTCTTGCCCTAGTAACCAGATTTGGTAAGGGTGAACTGCTGCCACCTTGTGGCCGTTTCACACAACAGCAGCTTTAATCCCAACGCTAATGGTCAGTTGATATTCAAAATCATTGCAGGCCTGTAAATGACACCTGCCCTGAAAACAAATCCTGGGGTCACATATCGACCAAAAATTTCAAAGGACGTCCATATTTCAAAACGACCGTTTCAAAAGGCATATTTTACGCACATTAGTGTTCTGCTTCTTTTCCTTTCTTTCCTTTTTTGTTAAAAAACACGGGAATGGAAAAAGGCATCCCTCAGAATGGGCGAAAATCGTTGCAGACGAATCAATGGACAGAGGTTTAATCTCCAATATATATAAACAGCTCATGCAGCTTAATATTAAGAAAACAAACAACCCAAAAAAATGGGCAGAAGATCTAAAGAGACGTTTCTTCAAAGGAGACACAGAGATGGCCAAGACGCACATGAAAAGCTGCTCAACAGCACTAATTATTAGAGAAATGCAAATCAAAACTACAATGAGGTATCACCTCACACCTGTTAGAATCGGCATCATCAGAAAATCTACAAACAACCAATTCTGGGGAGGGTGTGGACAAAAGGAGCCCTCTTCCACTATTGATGGGAATGTAAATTGATACAGTCACTATGGAGAACAGTATGGAGTTTCCTTAAAAAAACTAGAAATAGAATTACCATCTGATCCAGCAATCCCACTTCTGGGCATATACCCAGAGAAAACCGTATTTCAAAAAGGCACATTCACCACAATGTTCGTTGCAGCACTATTTACAATAGCCAGGTAATGGAAGCAACCTAAATGCCCACAGACAGATGAATGGATAAAGATGTGGTACATATATAAAATGGAATATTACTCGGCCATTAAAAGGAATGAAACTGGGTCATCTGTAGAGTCATCGATGGATCGAGAGACTGTCATACAGAATGAAGTAAGTCAGAACGAGGAAAACAAATATTGTATATTAATGCATATATGTGGAGCCTAAAAATGGTACAGATGAACTGGTTTGCAGGGAAGAAATAGAGACACAGAGGTAGAGAACAAACGTATGGACACCAAGTGTGGGAAGCCATGGGGTGGTGGTGGTGGGATGAGTTGGGAGTTTGGGATTGACCTGTATACATGTATATGCATAAAATACATAACTAATAATAACGTGCTGTATAAAAAAATAAATAAAATTTCAAAATTTTAAAAAATAAAATTTAAAAATAAAACAGAAAAAAGTTCTTCCCGTCACACAGATGTATTTATAGGAATGAATTATTTCCATGCTTATATCTATAAATACATAAAAGAGGAATAACATCTAACTTGAAACATAAAAGAAAAAAAAAGTGAACCCACGAGTTATACAGAGGAAAACCCTATCACGGCACTTGCTCCAGTGGTAAACAATTCTGAAATTGGTCAGAGGTGGGGAACCATCTCCCATACAGCCAGCAACCCAACCCCCACGCAAGGAGCGTCCTCATTGCAAAGCTGGGGGACCGTGCCGAGGCATCTGTGAGTAAACGTGAGCTGAGCCCCAGGCCAGCTGCTGCTGAACTGTTCCCACCCTTTCCAGGTAAAACACCTGAATATGTACAAGGGCTTGAAAGCCTAGAGGAAGGACCGTGGAGCCACACCAGCGACAGCACGCAGGCCAACTTGGTGCCTGCAGGCCAGCCAGCGTGGTCCTGGACCCTGGCGCTCTTCCAGAAGCTTTCCATTGCCCTGCCTGAGATACCCCTCCTGTCCCGGCCCCCACTGCTTTTTTCTTTCCTCACCTCTGTCCGGAGAGAAATTCCAGCGGAAGGTATGGGTGACACATCCTCTTCTTTACAGGCGGCAGCCTGGCAACTCCTGCAGAAAGGCCAGCAGAACCCCACTCACACCGGGCCACCCACAAAGCTGTGGCCCCTCACTCCCTCCTCCCACCAGCACAGCCCCGAGACTGCTGACGGGGCAGAGAATATGGAGTGAGGCACAGCTTCAGGGGCTATTGCTGCCTGGAGCTCTGTTTATATTGACCTCAACGAGGCACACCTGGGGAGTGCGGGCCGGCAGGGTAAGGCTGCCCAGGTCAGCTAATCCACAACCCTCAGGGAATCACATTGTTGAAAATGGACCCCGCTAAGGCAGAAGAGAAGCCAAGGGAAAAAAGGACACAATGCCATTTGCAGCACCGTACATGAGTCTAGAAGTAATCACGTGACTTGTAGTAAGTCAGAAAGTGAAAGACACATATCATATCATATCACTTATAGGTGTTACCTAAAAATGGATACCAGGGCAGATATTTCCACGGAGAAGGGCAATCACAGATTCATTAAACAAACTTATGGTTCACCAATGGAAAGGTGTGAGGATTGGTTTCATTACGATATCGGGGTTAACAGACATATACAAACACAGGTGACATATACAATCACCAAAGAAATACAGAATACCAAGAGAGGACTACTCAACATTCTGTCATAACGTACATGGGAAAAGGATCCCAAGAAGAACAGTCATCTGTATATGTGTAAAAGAACCACATCTTCCACACCTACAACAAGCCAAACATTGTAATCAAACTTGCTGTAATAAAAAATAAAAAAATTAAATTAAAAACACGAACAAGAAGTAGTGAGACAAACGTGAGGGGCTTTCTCCTGGCACATTCCATTCTAAACTCCAATCTAGAACACCACTTCCACTGAGGCTCTCTTTCCCTAGTAACCAGATTTGGTAAGGGTGAACTGCTGCCACCTTGTGGCCGTTTCACACAACAGCAGCTTTAATCCCAACGCTAATGGTCAGTTGATATTCAAAATCATTGCAGGCCTGTAAATGACACCTGCCCTGAAAACAAATCCTGGGGTCACATATCGACCAAAAAATTCAAAGGACGTCCATATTTCAAAACGACCGTTTCAAAAGGCATATTTTACGCACATTAGTGTTCTGCTTCTTTTCCTTTCTTTCCTTTTTTGTTAAAAAACACGGGAATGGAAAAAGGCATCCCTCAGAATGGGCGAAAATCGTTGCAGACGAATCAATGGACAGAGGTTTAATCTCCAATATATATAAACAGCTCATGCAGCTTAATATTAAAAAAACAAACAATCCAAAAAAAATGGGCAGAAGATCTAAAGAGACGTTTCTTCAAAGGAGACACAGAGATGGCCAAGACGCACATGAAAAGCTGCTCAACAGCACTAATTATTAGAGAAATGCAAATCAAAACTACAATGAGGTATCACCTCACACCTGTTAGAATCGGCATCATCAGAAAATCTACAAACAACCAATTCTGGGGAGGTTGTGGACAAAAGGAGCCCTCTTCCACTATTGGTGGGAATGTAAATTGATACAGTCACTATGGAGAACAGTATGGAGTTTCCTTAAAAAAACTAGAAATAGAATTACCATCTGATCCAGCAATCCCACTTCTGGGCATATACCCAGAGAAAACCGTATTTCAAAAAGGCACATTCACCACAATGTTCGTTGCAGCACTATTTACAATAGCCAGGTAATGGAAGCAACCTAAATGCCCACAGACAGATGAATGGATAAAGATGTGGTACATATATAAAATGGAATATGACTCGGCCATAAAAAGGAATGAAACTGGGTCATCTGTAGAGACATCGATGGATCGAGAGACTGTCATACAGAATGAAGTAAGTCAGAAAGAGGAAAACAAATATTGTATATTAATGCATATATGTGGAGCCTAAAAACGGTACAGATGAACTGGTTTGCAGGGAAGAAATAGAGACACAGAGGTAGAGAACAAACGTATGGACACCAAGTGTGGGAAGCCATGGGGTGGTGGTGGTGGGATGAGTTGGGAGTTTGGGATTGACCTGTATACATGTATATGCATAAAATACATAACTAATAATAACGTGCTGTATAAAAAAATAAATAAAATTTCGAAATTTAAAAAAATAAAATTTAAAAATAAAACAGAAAAAAGTTCTTCCCGTCACACAGATGTATTTATAGGAATGAATTATTTCCATGCTTATATCTATAAATACATAAAAGAGGAATAACATCTAACTTGAAACATAAAAGAAAAAAAAAGTGAACCCACGACTTATACAGAGGAAAACCCTATCACGGCACTTGCTCCAGTGGTAAACAATTCTGAAATTGGTCAGAGGTGGGGAACCATCTCCCATACAGCCAGCAACCCAACCCCCACGCAAGGAGCGTCCTCATTGCAAAGCTGGGGGACCGTGCCGAGGCATCTGTGAGTAAACGTGAGCTGAGCCCCAGGCCAGCTGCTGCTGAACTGTTCCCACCCTTTCCAGGTAAAACACCTGAATAGGTACAAGGGCTTGAAAGCCTAGAGGAAGGACCGTGGAGCCACACCAGCGACAGCACGCAGGCCAACTTGGTGCCTGCAGGCCAGCCAGCGTGGTCCTGGACCCTGGCTCTCTTCCAGAAGCTTTCCATTGCCCTGCCTGAGATACCCCTCCTGTCCCGGCCCCCACTGCTTTTTTCCTTCCTCACCTCTGTCCGGAGAGAAATTCCAGCGGAAGGTATGGGTGACACATCCTCTTCTTTACAGGCGGCAGCCTGGCAACTCCTGCAGAAAGGCCAGCAGAACCCCACTCACACCGGGCCACCCACAAAGCTGTGGCCCCTCACTCCCTCCCACCAGCACAGCCCCGAGACTGCTGACGGGGCAGAGAATATGGAGTCAGGCACAGCTTCAGGGGCTATTGCTGCCTGGAGCTCTGTTTATATTGACCTCAACGAGGCACACCTGGGGAGGGCGGGCCGGCAAGGTAAGGCTGCCCAGGTCAGCTAATCCACAACCCTCAGGGAATCACATTGTTGAAAATGGACCCCGCTAAGGCAGAAGAGAAGCCAAGGGAAAAAAGGACACAATGCCATTTGCAGCACCGTAGATGAGTCTAGAAGTAATCACGTGACTTGTAGTAAGTCAGAAAGTGAAAGACACATATCATATCATATCACTTATAGGTGTTACCTAAAAATGGATACCAGGGCAGATATTTCCACGGAGAAGGGCAATCACAGATTCATTAAACAAACTTATGGTTCACCAATGGAAAGGTGTGAGGATTGGTTTCATTACGATATCGGGGTTAACAGACATATACAAACACAGGTGACATATATAATCACCAAAGACCTACAGAATACCAAGAGAGGACTACTCAACATTCTGTCATAACGTACATGGGAAAAGGATCCCAAGAAGAACAGTCATCTGTATATGTGTAAAAGAACCACATCTTCCACACCTACAACAAGCCAAACATTGTAATCAAACTTGCTGTAATAAAAAATAAAAAAATTAAATTAAAAACACGAACAAGAAGTAGTGAGACAAACGTGAGGGGCTTTCTCCTGGCACATTCCATTCTAAACTCCAATCTAGAACACCACTTCCACTGAGGCTCTCTTGCCCTAGTAACCAGATTTGGTAAGGGTGAACTGCTGCCACCTTGTGGCCGTTTCACACAACAGCAGCTTTAATCCCAACGCTAATGGTCAGTTGATATTCAAAATCATTGCAGGCCTGTAAATGACACCTGCCCTGAAAACAAATCCTGGGGTCACATATCGACCAAAAATTTCAAAGGACGTCCATATTTCAAAACGACCGTTTCAAAAGGCATATTTTACGCACATTAGTGTTCTGCTTCTTTTCCTTTCTTTCCTTTTTTGTTAAAAAACACGGGAATGGAAAAAGGCATCCCTCAGAATGGGCGAAAACCGTTGCAGACGAATCAATGGACAGAGGTTTAATCTCCAATATATATAAACAGCTCATGCAGCTTAATATTAAGAAAACAAACAACCCAAAAAAATGGGCAGAAGATCTAAAGAGACGTTTCTTCAAAGGAGACACAGAGATGGCCAAGACGCACATGAAAAGCTGCTCAACAGCACTAATTATTAGAGAAATGCAAATCAAAACTACAATGAGGTATCACCTCACACCTGTTAGAATCGGCATCATCAGAAAATCTACAAACAACCAATTCTGGGGAGGGTGTGGACAAAAGGAGCCCTCTTCCACTATTGATGGGAATGTAAATTGATACAGTCACCATGGAGAACAGTATGGAGTTTCCTTAAAAAAACTAGAAATAGAATTACCATCTGATCCAGCAATCCCACTTCTGGGCATATACCCAGAGAAAACCGTATTTCAAAAAGGCACATTCACCACAATGTTCGTTGCAGCACTATTTACAATAGCCAGGTAATGGAAGCAACCTAAATGCCCACAGACAGATGAATGGATAAAGATGTGGTACATATATAAAATGGAATATTACTCGGCCATTAAAAGGAATGAAACTGGGTCATCTGTAGAGTCATCGATGGATCGAGAGACTGTCATACAGAATGAAGTAAGTCAGAACGAGGAAAACAAATATTGTATATTAATGCATATATGTGGAGCCTAAAAATGGTACAGATGAACTGGTTTGCAGGGAAGAAATAGAGACACAGAGGTAGAGAACAAACGTATGGACACCAAGTGTGGGAAGCCATGGGGTGGTGGTGGTGGGATGAGTTGGGAGTTTGGGATTGACCTGTATACATGTATATGCATAAAATACATAACTAATAATAACGTGCTGTATAAAAAAATAAATAAAATTTCAAAATTTTAAAAAATAAAATTTAAAAATAAAACAGAAAAAAGTTCTTCCCGTCACACAGATGTATTTATAGGAATGAATTATTTCCATGCTTATATCTATAAATACATAAAAGAGGAATAACATCTAACTTGAAACATAAAAGAAAAAAAAAGTGAACCCACGAGTTATACAGAGGAAAACCCTATCACGGCACTTGCTCCAGTGGTAAACAATTCTGAAATTGGTCAGAGGTGGGGAACCATCTCCCATACAGCCAGCAACCCAACCCCCACGCAAGGAGCGTCCTCATTGCAAAGCTGGGGGACCGTGCCGAGGCATCTGTGAGTAAACGTGAGCTGAGCCCCAGGCCAGCTGCTGCTGAACTGTTCCCACCCTTTCCAGGTAAAACACCTGAATATGTACAAGGGCTTGAAAGCCTAGAGGAAGGACCGTGGAGCCACACCAGCGACAGCACGCAGGCCAACTTGGTGCCTGCAGGCCAGCCAGCGTGGTCCTGGACCCTGGCGCTCTTCCAGAAGCTTTCCATTGCCCTGCCTGAGATACCCCTCCTGTCCCGGCCCCCACTGCTTTTTTCTTTCCTCACCTCTGTCCGGAGAGAAATTCCAGCGGAAGGTATGGGTGACACATCCTCTTCTTTACAGGCGGCAGCCTGGCAACTCCTGCAGAAAGGCCAGCAGAACCCCACTCACACCGGGCCACCCACAAAGCTGTGGCCCCTCACTCCCTCCTCCCACCAGCACAGCCCCGAGACTGCTGACGGGGCAGAGAATATGGAGTGAGGCACAGCTTCAGGGGCTATTGCTGCCTGGAGCTCTGTTTATATTGACCTCAACGAGGCACACCTGGGGAGTGCGGGCCGGCAGGGTAAGGCTGCCCAGGTCAGCTAATCCACAACCCTCAGGGAATCACATTGTTGAAAATGGACCCCGCTAAGGCAGAAGAGAAGCCAAGGGAAAAAAGGACACAATGCCATTTGCAGCACCGTAGATGAGTCTAGAAGTAATCACGTGACTTGTAGTAAGTCAGAAAGTGAAAGACACATATCATATCATATCACTTATAGGTGTTACCTAAAAATGGATACCAGGGCAGATATTTCCACGGAGAAGGGCAATCACAGATTCATTAAACAAACTTATGGTTCACCAATGGAAAGGTGTGAGGATTGGTTTCATTACGATATCGGGGTTAACAGACATATACAAACACAGGTGACATATACAATCACCAAAGAAATACAGAATACCAAGAGAGGACTACTCAACATTCTGTCATAACGTACATGGGAAAAGGATCCCAAGAAGAACAGTCATCTGTATATGTGTAAAAGAACCACATCTTCCACACCTACAACAAGCCAAACATTGTAATCAAACTTGCTGTAATAAAAAATAAAAAAATTAAATTAAAAACACGAACAAGAAGTAGTGAGACAAACGTGAGGGGCTTTCTCCTGGCACATTCCATTCTAAACTCCAATCTAGAACACCACTTCCACTGAGGCTCTCTTGCCCTAGTAACCAGATTTGGTAAGGGTGAACTGCTGCCACCTTGTGGCCGTTTCACACAACAGCAGCTTTAATCCCAACGCTAATGGTCAGTTGATATTCAAAATCATTGCAGGCCTGTAAATGACACCTGCCCTGAAAACAAATCCTGGGGTCACATATCGACCAAAAAATTCAAAGGACGTCCATATTTCAAAACGACCGTTTCAAAAGGCATATTTTACGCACATTAGTGTTCTGCTTCTTTTCCTTTCTTTCCTTTTTTGTTAAAAAACACGGGAATGGAAAAAGGCATCCCTCAGAATGGGCGAAAATCGTTGCAGACGAATCAATGGACAGAGGTTTAATCTCCAATATATATAAACAGCTCATGCAGCTTAATATTAAAAAAACAAACAATCCAAAAAAAATGGGCAGAAGATCTAAAGAGACGTTTCTTCAAAGGAGACACAGAGATGGCCAAGACGCACATGAAAAGCTGCTCAACAGCACTAATTATTAGAGAAATGCAAATCAAAACTACAATGAGGTATCACCTCACACCTGTTAGAATCGGCATCATCAGAAAATCTACAAACAACCAATTCTGGGGAGGTTGTGGACAAAAGGAGCCCTCTTCCACTATTGGTGGGAATGTAAATTGATACAGTCACTATGGAGAACAGTATGGAGTTTCCTTAAAAAAACTAGAAATAGAATTACCATCTGATCCAGCAATCCCACTTCTGGGCATATACCCAGAGAAAACCGTATTTCAAAAAGGCACATTCACCACAATGTTCGTTGCAGCACTATTTACAATAGCCAGGTAATGGAAGCAACCTAAATGCCCACAGACAGATGAATGGATAAAGATGTGGTACATATATAAAATGGAATATGACTCGGCCATAAAAAGGAATGAAACTGGGTCATCTGTAGAGACATCGATGGATCGAGAGACTGTCATACAGAATGAAGTAAGTCAGAAAGAGGAAAACAAATATTGTATATTAATGCATATATGTGGAGCCTAAAAACGGTACAGATGAACTGGTTTGCAGGGAAGAAATAGAGACACAGAGGTAGAGAACAAACGTATGGACACCAAGTGTGGGAAGCCATGGGGTGGTGGTGGTGGGATGAGTTGGGAGTTTGGGATTGACCTGTATACATGTATATGCATAAAATACATAACTAATAATAACGTGCTGTATAAAAAAATAAATAAAATTTCGAAATTTAAAAAAATAAAATTTAAAAATAAAACAGAAAAAAGTTCTTCCCGTCACACAGATGTATTTATAGGAATGAATTATTTCCATGCTTATATCTATAAATACATAAAAGAGGAATAACATCTAACTTGAAACATAAAAGAAACAAAAAGTGAACCCACGACTTATACAGAGGAAAACCCTATCACGGCACTTGCTCCAGTGGTAAACAATTCTGAAATTGGTCAGAGGTGGGGAACCATCTCCCATACAGCCAGCAACCCAACCCCCACGCAAGGAGCGTCCTCATTGCAAAGCTGGGGGACCGTGCCGAGGCATCTGTGAGTAAACGTGAGCTGAGCCCCAGGCCAGCTGCTGCTGAACTGTTCCCACCCTTTCCAGGTAAAACACCTGAATAGGTACAAGGGCTTGAAAGCCTAGAGGAAGGACCGTGGAGCCACACCAGCGACAGCACGCAGGCCAACTTGGTGCCTGCAGGCCAGCCAGCGTGGTCCTGGACCCTGGCTCTCTTCCAGAAGCTTTCCATTGCCCTGCCTGAGATACCCCTCCTGTCCCGGCCCCCACTGCTTTTTTCCTTCCTCACCTCTGTCCGGAGAGAAATTCCAGCGGAAGGTATGGGTGACACATCCTCTTCTTTACAGGCGGCAGCCTGGCAACTCCTGCAGAAAGGCCAGCAGAACCCCACTCACACCGGACCACCCACAAAGCTGTGGCCCCTCACTCCCTCCCACCAGCACAGCCCCGAGACTGCTGACGGGGCAGAGAATATGGAGTCAGGCACAGCTTCAGGGGCTATTGCTGCCTGGAGCTCTGTTTATATTGACCTCAACGAGGCACACCTGGGGAGGGCGGGCCGGCAAGGTAAGGCTGCCCAGGTCAGCTAATCCACAACCCTCAGGGAATCACATTGTTGAAAATGGACCCCGCTAAGGCAGAAGAGAAGCCAAGGGAAAAAAGGACACAATGCCATTTGCAGCACCGTAGATGAGTCTAGAAGTAATCACGTGACTTGTAGTAAGTCAGAAAGTGAAAGACACATATCATATCATATCACTTAGAGGTGTTACCTAAAAATGGATACCAGGGCAGATATTTCCACGGAGAAGGGCAATCACAGATTCATTAAACAAACTTATGGTTCACCAATGGAAAGGTGTGAGGATTGGTTTCATTACGATATCGGGGTTAACAGACATATACAAACACAGGTGACATATATAATCACCAAAGACCTACAGAATACCAAGAGAGGACTACTCAACATTCTGTCATAACGTACATGGGAAAAGGATCCCAAGAAGAACAGTCATCTGTATATGTGTAAAAGAACCACATCTTCCACACCTACAACAAGCCAAACATTGTAATCAAACTTGCTGTAATAAAAAATAAAAAAATTAAATTAAAAACACGAACAAGAAGTAGTGAGACAAACGTGAGGGGCTTTCTCCTGGTACATTCCATTCTAAACTCCAATCTAGAACACCACTTCCACTGAGGCTCTCTTGCCCTAGTAACCATATTTGGTAAGGGTGAACTGCTGCCACCTTGTGGCCGTTTCACACAACAGCAGCTTTAATCCCAACGCTAATGGTCAGTTGATATTCAAAATCATTGCAGGCCTGTAAATGACACCTGCCCTGAAAACAAATCCTGGGGTCACATATCGACCAAAAAATTCAAAGGACGTCCATATTTCAAAACGACCGTTTCAAAAGGCATATTTTACGCACATTAGTGTTCTGCTTCTTTTCCTTTCTTTCCTTTTTTGTTAAAAAACACGGGAATGGAAAAAGGCATCCCTAAGAATGGGCGAAAACCGTTGCAGACGAATCAATGGACAGAGGTTTAATCTCCAATATATATAAACAGCTCATGCAGCTTAATACTAAAAAAACAAACAACCCAAAAAAAATGGGCAGAAGATCTAAAGAGACGTTTCTTCAAAGGAGACACAGAGATGGCCAAGACGCACATGAAAAGCTGCTCAACAGCACTAATTATTAGAGAAATGCAATTCAAAACTACAATGAGGTATCACCTCACACCTGCTAGAATCGGCATCTTCAGAAAATCTTCAAACAACAAATTCTGGGGAGGGTGTGGACAAAAGGAGCCCTCTTCCACTATTGGTGGGAATGTAAATTGATACAGTCACCATGGAGAACAGTATGGAGTTTCCTTAAAAAAACTAGAAATAGAATTACCATCTGATCCAGCAATCCCACTTCTGGGCATATACCCAGAGAAAACCGTATTTCAAAAAGGCACATTCACCACAATGTTCGTTGCAGCACTATTTACAATAGCCAGGTAATGGAAGCAACCTAAATGCCCACAGACAGATGAATGGATAAAGATGTGGTACATATATAAAATGGAATATTACTCGGCCATAAAAAGGAATGAAACTGGGTCATTTGTAGAGACATCGATGGATCGAGAGACTGTCATACAGAATGAAGTAAGTCAGAAAGAGGAAAACAAATATTGTATATTAATGCATATATGTGGAGCCTAAAAATGGTACATATGAACTGGTTTGCAGGGAAGAAATAGAGACACAGAGGTAGAGAACAAACGTATGGACACCAAGTGTGGGAAGCCATGGGGTGGTGGTGGTGGGATGAGTTGGGAGTTTGGGATTGACCTGTATACATGTATATGCATAAAATACATAACTAATAATAACGTGCTGTATAAAAAAATAAATAAAATTTCAAAATTTTAAAAAATAAAATTTAAAAATAAAACAGAAAAAAGTTCTTCCCGTCACACAGATGTATTTATAGGAATGAATTATTTCCATGCTTATATCTATAAATACATAAAAGAGGAATAACATCTAACTTGAAACATAAAAGAAAAAAAAAGTGAACCCACGAGTTATACAGAGGAAAACCCTATCACGGCACTTGCTCCAGTGGTAAACAATTCTGAAATTGGTCAGAGGTGGGGAACCATCTCCCATACAGCCAGCAACCCAACCCCCACGCAAGGAGCGTCCTCATTGCAAAGCTGGGGGACCGTGCCGAGGCATCTGTGAGTAAACGTGAGCTGAGCCCCAGGCCAGCTGCTGCTGAACTCTTCCCACCCTTTCCAGGTAAAACACCTGAATAGGTACAAGGGCTTGAAAGCCTAGAGGAAGGACCGTGGAGCCACACCAGCGACAGCACGCAGGCCAACTTGGTGCCTGCAGGCCAGCCAGCGTGGTCCTGGACCCTGGCGCTCTTCCAGAAGCTTTCCATTGCCCTGCCTGAGATACCCCTCCTGTCCCGGCCCCCACTGCTTTTTTCCTTCCTCACCTCTGTCCGGAGAGAAATTCCAGCGGAAGGTATGGGTGACACATCCTCTTCTTTACAGGCGGCAGCCTGGCAACTCCTGCAGAAAGGCCAGCAGAACCCCACTCACACCGGACCACCCACAAAGCTGTGGCCCCTCACTCCCTCCCACCAGCACAGCCCCGAGACTGCTGACGGGGCAGAGAATATGGAGTCAGGCACAGCTTCAGGGGCTATTGCTGCCTGGAGCTCTGTTTATATTGACCTCAACGAGGCACACCTGGGGAGGGCGGGCCGGCAGGGTAAGGCTGCCCAGGTCAGCTAATCCACAACCCTCAGGGAATCACATTGTTGAAAATGGACCCCGCTAAGGCAGAAGAGAAGCCAAGGGAAAAAAGGACACAATGCCATTTGCAGCACCGTAGATGAGTCTAGAAGTAATCACGTGACTTGTAGTAAGTCAGAAAGTGAAAGACACATATCATATCATATCACTTAGAGGTGTTACCTAAAAATGGATACCAGGGCAGATATTTCCACGGAGAAGGGCAATCACAGATTCATTAAACAAACTTATGGTTCACCAATGGAAAGGTGTGAGGATTGGTTTCATTATGATATCGGGGTTAACAGACATATACAAACACAGGTGACATATATAATCACCAAAGACCTACAGAATACCAAGAGAGGACTACTCAACATTCTGTCATAACGTACATGGGAAAAGGATCCCAAGAAGAACAGTCATCTGTATATGTGTAAAAGAACCACATCTTCCACACCTACAACAAGCCAAACATTGTAATCAAACTTGCTGTAATAAAAAATAAAAAAATTAAATTAAAAACACGAACAAGAAGTAGTGAGACAAACGTGAGGGGCTTTCTCCTGGTACATTCCATTCTATACTCCAATCTAGAACACCACTTCCACTGAGGCTCTCTTGCCCTAGTAACCAGATTTGGTAAGGGTGAACTGCTGCCACCTTGTGGCCGTTTCACACAACAGCAGCTTTAATCCCAACGCTAATGGTCAGTTGATATTCAAAATCATTGCAGGCCTGTAAATGACACCTGCCCTGAAAACAAATCCTGGGGTCACATATCGACCAAAAAATTCAAAGGACGTCCATATTTCAAAACGACCGTTTCAAAAGGCATATTTTACGCACATTAGTGTTCTGCTTCTTTTCCTTTCTTTCCTTTTTTGTTAAAAAACACGGGAATGGAAAAAGGCATCCCTCAGAATGGGCGAAAATCGTTGCAGACGAATCAATGGACAGAGGTTTAATCTCCAATATATATAAACAGCTCATGCAGCTTAATATTAAAAAAACAAACAATCCAAAAAAAATGGGCAGAAGATCTAAAGAGACGTTTCTTCAAAGGAGACACAGAGATGGCCAAGACGCACATGAAAAGCTGCTCAACAGCACTAATTATTAGAGAAATGCAAATCAAAACTACAATGAGGTATCACCTCACACCTGTTAGAATCGGCATCATCAGAAAATCTACAAACAACCAATTCTGGGGAGGTTGTGGACAAAAGGAGCCCTCTTCCACTATTGGTGGGAATGTAAATTGATACAGTCACTATGGAGAACAGTATGGAGTTTCCTTAAAAAAACTAGAAATAGAATTACCATCTGATCCAGCAATCCCACTTCTGGGCATATACCCAGAGAAAACCGTATTTCAAAAAGGCACATTCACCACAATGTTCGTTGCAGCACTATTTACAATAGCCAGGTAATGGAAGCAACCTAAATGCCCACAGACAGATGAATGGATAAAGATGTGGTACATATATAAAATGGAATATGACTCGGCCATAAAAAGGAATGAAACTGGGTCATCTGTAGAGACATCGATGGATCGAGAGACTGTCATACAGAATGAAGTAAGTCAGAAAGAGGAAAACAAATATTGTATATTAATGCATATATGTGGAGCCTAAAAACGGTACAGATGAACTGGTTTGCAGGGAAGAAATAGAGACACAGAGGTAGAGAACAAACGTATGGACACCAAGTGTGGGAAGCCATGGGGTGGTGGTGGTGGGATGAGTTGGGAGTTTGGGATTGACCTGTATACATGTATATGCATAAAATACATAACTAATAATAACGTGCTGTATAAAAAAATAAATAAAATTTCGAAATTTAAAAAAATAAAATTTAAAAATAAAACAGAAAAAAGTTCTTCCCGTCACACAGATGTATTTATAGGAATGAATTATTTCCATGCTTATATCTATAAATACATAAAAGAGGAATAACATCTAACTTGAAACATAAAAGAAAAAAAAAGTGAACCCACGACTTATACAGAGGAAAACCCTATCACGGCACTTGCTCCAGTGGTAAACAATTCTGAAATTGGTCAGAGGTGGGGAACCATCTCCCATACAGCCAGCAACCCAACCCCCACGCAAGGAGCGTCCTCATTGCAAAGCTGGGGGACCGTGCCGAGGCATCTGTGAGTAAACGTGAGCTGAGCCCCAGGCCAGCTGCTGCTGAACTGTTCCCACCCTTTCCAGGTAAAACACCTGAATAGGTACAAGGGCTTGAAAGCCTAGAGGAAGGACCGTGGAGCCACACCAGCGACAGCACGCAGGCCAACTTGGTGCCTGCAGGCCAGCCAGCGTGGTCCTGGACCCTGGCTCTCTTCCAGAAGCTTTCCATTGCCCTGCCTGAGATACCCCTCCTGTCCCGGCCCCCACTGCTTTTTTCCTTCCTCACCTCTGTCCGGAGAGAAATTCCAGCGGAAGGTATGGGTGACACATCCTCTTCTTTACAGGCGGCAGCCTGGCAACTCCTGCAGAAAGGCCAGCAGAACCCCACTCACACCGGGCCACCCACAAAGCTGTGGCCCCTCACTCCCTCCCACCAGCACAGCCCCGAGACTGCTGACGGGGCAGAGAATATGGAGTCAGGCACAGCTTCAGGGGCTATTGCTGCCTGGAGCTCTGTTTATATTGACCTCAACGAGGCACACCTGGGGAGGGCGGGCCGGCAAGGTAAGGCTGCCCAGGTCAGCTAATCCACAACCCTCAGGGAATCACATTGTTGAAAATGGACCCCGCTAAGGCAGAAGAGAAGCCAAGGGAAAAAAGGACACAATGCCATTTGCAGCACCGTAGATGAGTCTAGAAGTAATCACGTGACTTGTAGTAAGTCAGAAAGTGAAAGACACATATCATATCATATCACTTATAGGTGTTACCTAAAAATGGATACCAGGGCAGATATTTCCACGGAGAAGGGCAATCACAGATTCATTAAACAAACTTATGGTTCACCAATGGAAAGGTGTGAGGATTGGTTTCATTACGATATCGGGGTTAACAGACATATACAAACACAGGTGACATATATAATCACCAAAGACCTACAGAATACCAAGAGAGGACTACTCAACATTCTGTCATAACGTACATGGGAAAAGGATCCCAAGAAGAACAGTCATCTGTATATGTGTAAAAGAACCACATCTTCCACACCTACAACAAGCCAAACATTGTAATCAAACTTGCTGTAATAAAAAATAAAAAAATTAAATTAAAAACACGAACAAGAAGTAGTGAGACAAACGTGAGGGGCTTTCTCCTGGCACATTCCATTCTAAACTCCAATCTAGAACACCACTTCCACTGAGGCTCTCTTGCCCTAGTAACCAGATTTGGTAAGGGTGAACTGCTGCCACCTTGTGGCCGTTTCACACAACAGCAGCTTTAATCCCAACGCTAATGGTCAGTTGATATTCAAAATCATTGCAGGCCTGTAAATGACACCTGCCCTGAAAACAAATCCTGGGGTCACATATCGACCAAAAATTTCAAAGGACGTCCATATTTCAAAACGACCGTTTCAAAAGGCATATTTTACGCACATTAGTGTTCTGCTTCTTTTCCTTTCTTTCCTTTTTTGTTAAAAAACACGGGAATGGAAAAAGGCATCCCTCAGAATGGGCGAAAACCGTTGCAGACGAATCAATGGACAGAGGTTTAATCTCCAATATATATAAACAGCTCATGCAGCTTAATATTAAGAAAACAAACAACCCAAAAAAATGGGCAGAAGATCTAAAGAGACGTTTCTTCAAAGGAGACACAGAGATGGCCAAGACGCACATGAAAAGCTGCTCAACAGCACTAATTATTAGAGAAATGCAAATCAAAACTACAATGAGGTATCACCTCACACCTGTTAGAATCGGCATCATCAGAAAATCTACAAACAACCAATTCTGGGGAGGGTGTGGACAAAAGGAGCCCTCTTCCACTATTGATGGGAATGTAAATTGATACAGTCACCATGGAGAACAGTATGGAGTTTCCTTAAAAAAACTAGAAATAGAATTACCATCTGATCCAGCAATCCCACTTCTGGGCATATACCCAGAGAAAACCGTATTTCAAAAAGGCACATTCACCACAATGTTCGTTGCAGCACTATTTACAATAGCCAGGTAATGGAAGCAACCTAAATGCCCACAGACAGATGAATGGATAAAGATGTGGTACATATATAAAATGGAATATTACTCGGCCATTAAAAGGAATGAAACTGGGTCATCTGTAGAGTCATCGATGGATCGAGAGACTGTCATACAGAATGAAGTAAGTCAGAACGAGGAAAACAAATATTGTATATTAATGCATATATGTGGAGCCTAAAAATGGTACAGATGAACTGGTTTGCAGGGAAGAAATAGAGACACAGAGGTAGAGAACAAACGTATGGACACCAAGTGTGGGAAGCCATGGGGTGGTGGTGGTGGGATGAGTTGGGAGTTTGGGATTGACCTGTATACATGTATATGCATAAAATACATAACTAATAATAACGTGCTGTATAAAAAAATAAATAAAATTTCAAAATTTTAAAAAATAAAATTTAAAAATAAAACAGAAAAAAGTTCTTCCCGTCACACAGATGTATTTATAGGAATGAATTATTTCCATGCTTATATCTATAAATACATAAAAGAGGAATAACATCTAACTTGAAACATAAAAGAAAAAAAAAGTGAACCCACGAGTTATACAGAGGAAAACCCTATCACGGCACTTGCTCCAGTGGTAAACAATTCTGAAATTGGTCAGAGGTGGGGAACCATCTCCCATACAGCCAGCAACCCAACCCCCACGCAAGGAGCGTCCTCATTGCAAAGCTGGGGGACCGTGCCGAGGCATCTGTGAGTAAACGTGAGCTGAGCCCCAGGCCAGCTGCTGCTGAACTGTTCCCACCCTTTCCAGGTAAAACACCTGAATATGTACAAGGGCTTGAAAGCCTAGAGGAAGGACCGTGGAGCCACACCAGCGACAGCACGCAGGCCAACTTGGTGCCTGCAGGCCAGCCAGCGTGGTCCTGGACCCTGGCGCTCTTCCAGAAGCTTTCCATTGCCCTGCCTGAGATACCCCTCCTGTCCCGGCCCCCACTGCTTTTTTCTTTCCTCACCTCTGTCCGGAGAGAAATTCCAGCGGAAGGTATGGGTGACACATCCTCTTCTTTACAGGCGGCAGCCTGGCAACTCCTGCAGAAAGGCCAGCAGAACCCCACTCACACCGGGCCACCCACAAAGCTGTGGCCCCTCACTCCCTCCTCCCACCAGCACAGCCCCGAGACTGCTGACGGGGCAGAGAATATGGAGTGAGGCACAGCTTCAGGGGCTATTGCTGCCTGGAGCTCTGTTTATATTGACCTCAACGAGGCACACCTGGGGAGTGCGGGCCGGCAGGGTAAGGCTGCCCAGGTCAGCTAATCCACAACCCTCAGGGAATCACATTGTTGAAAATGGACCCCGCTAAGGCAGAAGAGAAGCCAAGGGAAAAAAGGACACAATGCCATTTGCAGCACCGTAGATGAGTCTAGAAGTAATCACGTGACTTGTAGTAAGTCAGAAAGTGAAAGACACATATCATATCATATCACTTATAGGTGTTACCTAAAAATGGATACCAGGGCAGATATTTCCACGGAGAAGGGCAATCACAGATTCATTAAACAAACTTATGGTTCACCAATGGAAAGGTGTGAGGATTGGTTTCATTACGATATCGGGGTTAACAGACATATACAAACACAGGTGACATATACAATCACCAAAGAAATACAGAATACCAAGAGAGGACTACTCAACATTCTGTCATAACGTACATGGGAAAAGGATCCCAAGAAGAACAGTCATCTGTATATGTGTAAAAGAACCACATCTTCCACACCTACAACAAGCCAAACATTGTAATCAAACTTGCTGTAATAAAAAATAAAAAAATTAAATTAAAAACACGAACAAGAAGTAGTGAGACAAACGTGAGGGGCTTTCTCCTGGCACATTCCATTCTAAACTCCAATCTAGAACACCACTTCCACTGAGGCTCTCTTGCCCTAGTAACCAGATTTGGTAAGGGTGAACTGCTGCCACCTTGTGGCCGTTTCACACAACAGCAGCTTTAATCCCAACGCTAATGGTCAGTTGATATTCAAAATCATTGCAGGCCTGTAAATGACACCTGCCCTGAAAACAAATCCTGGGGTCACATATCGACCAAAAAATTCAAAGGACGTCCATATTTCAAAACGACCGTTTCAAAAGGCATATTTTACGCACATTAGTGTTCTGCTTCTTTTCCTTTCTTTCCTTTTTTGTTAAAAAACACGGGAATGGAAAAAGGCATCCCTCAGAATGGGCGAAAATCGTTGCAGACGAATCAATGGACAGAGGTTTAATCTCCAATATATATAAACAGCTCATGCAGCTTAATATTAAAAAAACAAACAATCCAAAAAAAATGGGCAGAAGATCTAAAGAGACGTTTCTTCAAAGGAGACACAGAGATGGCCAAGACGCACATGAAAAGCTGCTCAACAGCACTAATTATTAGAGAAATGCAAATCAAAACTACAATGAGGTATCACCTCACACCTGTTAGAATCGGCATCATCAGAAAATCTACAAACAACCAATTCTGGGGAGGTTGTGGACAAAAGGAGCCCTCTTCCACTATTGGTGGGAATGTAAATTGATACAGTCACTATGGAGAACAGTATGGAGTTTCCTTAAAAAAACTAGAAATAGAATTACCATCTGATCCAGCAATCCCACTTCTGGGCATATACCCAGAGAAAACCGTATTTCAAAAAGGCACATTCACCACAATGTTCGTTGCAGCACTATTTACAATAGCCAGGTAATGGAAGCAACCTAAATGCCCACAGACAGATGAATGGATAAAGATGTGGTACATATATAAAATGGAATATGACTCGGCCATAAAAAGGAATGAAACTGGGTCATCTGTAGAGACATCGATGGATCGAGAGACTGTCATACAGAATGAAGTAAGTCAGAAAGAGGAAAACAAATATTGTATATTAATGCATATATGTGGAGCCTAAAAACGGTACAGATGAACTGGTTTGCAGGGAAGAAATAGAGACACAGAGGTAGAGAACAAACGTATGGACACCAAGTGTGGGAAGCCATGGGGTGGTGGTGGTGGGATGAGTTGGGAGTTTGGGATTGACCTGTATACATGTATATGCATAAAATACATAACTAATAATAACGTGCTGTATAAAAAAATAAATAAAATTTCGAAATTTAAAAAAATAAAATTTAAAAATAAAACAGAAAAAAGTTCTTCCCGTCACACAGATGTATTTATAGGAATGAATTATTTCCATGCTTATATCTATAAATACATAAAAGAGGAATAACATCTAACTTGAAACATAAAAGAAACAAAAAGTGAACCCACGACTTATACAGAGGAAAACCCTATCACGGCACTTGCTCCAGTGGTAAACAATTCTGAAATTGGTCAGAGGTGGGGAACCATCTCCCATACAGCCAGCAACCCAACCCCCACGCAAGGAGCGTCCTCATTGCAAAGCTGGGGGACCGTGCCGAGGCATCTGTGAGTAAACGTGAGCTGAGCCCCAGGCCAGCTGCTGCTGAACTGTTCCCACCCTTTCCAGGTAAAACACCTGAATAGGTACAAGGGCTTGAAAGCCTAGAGGAAGGACCGTGGAGCCACACCAGCGACAGCACGCAGGCCAACTTGGTGCCTGCAGGCCAGCCAGCGTGGTCCTGGACCCTGGCTCTCTTCCAGAAGCTTTCCATTGCCCTGCCTGAGATACCCCTCCTGTCCCGGCCCCCACTGCTTTTTTCCTTCCTCACCTCTGTCCGGAGAGAAATTCCAGCGGAAGGTATGGGTGACACATCCTCTTCTTTACAGGCGGCAGCCTGGCAACTCCTGCAGAAAGGCCAGCAGAACCCCACTCACACCGGACCACCCACAAAGCTGTGGCCCCTCACTCCCTCCCACCAGCACAGCCCCGAGACTGCTGACGGGGCAGAGAATATGGAGTCAGGCACAGCTTCAGGGGCTATTGCTGCCTGGAGCTCTGTTTATATTGACCTCAACGAGGCACACCTGGGGAGGGCGGGCCGGCAAGGTAAGGCTGCCCAGGTCAGCTAATCCACAACCCTCAGGGAATCACATTGTTGAAAATGGACCCCGCTAAGGCAGAAGAGAAGCCAAGGGAAAAAAGGACACAATGCCATTTGCAGCACCGTAGATGAGTCTAGAAGTAATCACGTGACTTGTAGTAAGTCAGAAAGTGAAAGACACATATCATATCATATCACTTAGAGGTGTTACCTAAAAATGGATACCAGGGCAGATATTTCCACGGAGAAGGGCAATCACAGATTCATTAAACAAACTTATGGTTCACCAATGGAAAGGTGTGAGGATTGGTTTCATTACGATATCGGGGTTAACAGACATATACAAACACAGGTGACATATATAATCACCAAAGACCTACAGAATACCAAGAGAGGACTACTCAACATTCTGTCATAACGTACATGGGAAAAGGATCCCAAGAAGAACAGTCATCTGTATATGTGTAAAAGAACCACATCTTCCACACCTACAACAAGCCAAACATTGTAATCAAACTTGCTGTAATAAAAAATAAAAAAATTAAATTAAAAACACGAACAAGAAGTAGTGAGACAAACGTGAGGGGCTTTCTCCTGGTACATTCCATTCTAAACTCCAATCTAGAACACCACTTCCACTGAGGCTCTCTTGCCCTAGTAACCATATTTGGTAAGGGTGAACTGCTGCCACCTTGTGGCCGTTTCACACAACAGCAGCTTTAATCCCAACGCTAATGGTCAGTTGATATTCAAAATCATTGCAGGCCTGTAAATGACACCTGCCCTGAAAACAAATCCTGGGGTCACATATCGACCAAAAAATTCAAAGGACGTCCATATTTCAAAACGACCGTTTCAAAAGGCATATTTTACGCACATTAGTGTTCTGCTTCTTTTCCTTTCTTTCCTTTTTTGTTAAAAAACACGGGAATGGAAAAAGGCATCCCTAAGAATGGGCGAAAACCGTTGCAGACGAATCAATGGACAGAGGTTTAATCTCCAATATATATAAACAGCTCATGCAGCTTAATACTAAAAAAACAAACAACCCAAAAAAAATGGGCAGAAGATCTAAAGAGACGTTTCTTCAAAGGAGACACAGAGATGGCCAAGACGCACATGAAAAGCTGCTCAACAGCACTAATTATTAGAGAAATGCAATTCAAAACTACAATGAGGTATCACCTCACACCTGCTAGAATCGGCATCTTCAGAAAATCTTCAAACAACAAATTCTGGGGAGGGTGTGGACAAAAGGAGCCCTCTTCCACTATTGGTGGGAATGTAAATTGATACAGTCACCATGGAGAACAGTATGGAGTTTCCTTAAAAAAACTAGAAATAGAATTACCATCTGATCCAGCAATCCCACTTCTGGGCATATACCCAGAGAAAACCGTATTTCAAAAAGGCACATTCACCACAATGTTCGTTGCAGCACTATTTACAATAGCCAGGTAATGGAAGCAACCTAAATGCCCACAGACAGATGAATGGATAAAGATGTGGTACATATATAAAATGGAATATTACTCGGCCATAAAAAGGAATGAAACTGGGTCATTTGTAGAGACATCGATGGATCGAGAGACTGTCATACAGAATGAAGTAAGTCAGAAAGAGGAAAACAAATATTGTATATTAATGCATATATGTGGAGCCTAAAAATGGTACATATGAACTGGTTTGCAGGGAAGAAATAGAGACACAGAGGTAGAGAACAAACGTATGGACACCAAGTGTGGGAAGCCATGGGGTGGTGGTGGTGGGATGAGTTGGGAGTTTGGGATTGACCTGTATACATGTATATGCATAAAATACATAACTAATAATAACGTGCTGTATAAAAAAATAAATAAAATTTCAAAATTTTAAAAAATAAAATTTAAAAATAAAACAGAAAAAAGTTCTTCCCGTCACACAGATGTATTTATAGGAATGAATTATTTCCATGCTTATATCTATAAATACATAAAAGAGGAATAACATCTAACTTGAAACATAAAAGAAAAAAAAAGTGAACCCACGAGTTATACAGAGGAAAACCCTATCACGGCACTTGCTCCAGTGGTAAACAATTCTGAAATTGGTCAGAGGTGGGGAACCATCTCCCATACAGCCAGCAACCCAACCCCCACGCAAGGAGCGTCCTCATTGCAAAGCTGGGGGACCGTGCCGAGGCATCTGTGAGTAAACGTGAGCTGAGCCCCAGGCCAGCTGCTGCTGAACTCTTCCCACCCTTTCCAGGTAAAACACCTGAATAGGTACAAGGGCTTGAAAGCCTAGAGGAAGGACCGTGGAGCCACACCAGCGACAGCACGCAGGCCAACTTGGTGCCTGCAGGCCAGCCAGCGTGGTCCTGGACCCTGGCGCTCTTCCAGAAGCTTTCCATTGCCCTGCCTGAGATACCCCTCCTGTCCCGGCCCCCACTGCTTTTTTCCTTCCTCACCTCTGTCCGGAGAGAAATTCCAGCGGAAGGTATGGGTGACACATCCTCTTCTTTACAGGCGGCAGCCTGGCAACTCCTGCAGAAAGGCCAGCAGAACCCCACTCACACCGGACCACCCACAAAGCTGTGGCCCCTCACTCCCTCCCACCAGCACAGCCCCGAGACTGCTGACGGGGCAGAGAATATGGAGTCAGGCACAGCTTCAGGGGCTATTGCTGCCTGGAGCTCTGTTTATATTGACCTCAACGAGGCACACCTGGGGAGGGCGGGCCGGCAGGGTAAGGCTGCCCAGGTCAGCTAATCCACAACCCTCAGGGAATCACATTGTTGAAAATGGACCCCGCTAAGGCAGAAGAGAAGCCAAGGGAAAAAAGGACACAATGCCATTTGCAGCACCGTAGATGAGTCTAGAAGTAATCACGTGACTTGTAGTAAGTCAGAAAGTGAAAGACACATATCATATCATATCACTTAGAGGTGTTACCTAAAAATGGATACCAGGGCAGATATTTCCACGGAGAAGGGCAATCACAGATTCATTAAACAAACTTATGGTTCACCAATGGAAAGGTGTGAGGATTGGTTTCATTACGATATCGGGGTTAACAGACATATACAAACACAGGTGACATATATAATCACCAAAGACCTACAGAATACCAAGAGAGGACTACTCAACATTCTGTCATAACGTACATGGGAAAAGGATCCCAAGAAGAACAGTCATCTGTATATGTGTAAAAGAACCACATCTTCCACACCTACAACAAGCCAAACATTGTAATCAAACTTGCTGTAATAAAAAATAAAAAAATTAAATTAAAAACACGAACAAGAAGTAGTGAGACAAACGTGAGGGGCTTTCTCCTGGTACATTCCATTCTATACTCCAATCTAGAACACCACTTCCACTGAGGCTCTCTTGCCCTAGTAACCAGATTTGGTAAGGGTGAACTGCTGCCACCTTGTGGCCGTTTCACACAACAGCAGCTTTAATCCCAACGCTAATGGTCAGTTGATATTCAAAATCATTGCAGGCCTGTAAATGACACCTGCCCTGAAAACAAATCCTGGGGTCACATATCGACCAAAATATTCAAAGGACGTCCATATTTCAAAACGACCGTTTCAAAAGGCATATTTTACGCACTTTAGTGTTCTGCTTCTTTTCCTTTCTTTCCTTTTTTGTTAAAAAACACGGGAATGGAAAAAGGCATCCCTCAGAATGGGCGAAAATCGTTGCAGACGAATCAATGGACAGAGGTTTAATCTCCAATATATATAAACAGCTCATGCAGCTTAATATTAAAAAAACAAACAACCCAAAAAAAATGGGCAGAAGATCTAAAGAGACGTTTCTTCAAAGGAGACACAGAGATGGCCAAGACGCACATGAAAAGCTGCTCAACAGCACTAATTATTAGAGAAATGCAAATCAAAACTACAATGAGGTATCACCTCACACCTGTTAGAATCGGCATCTTCAGAAAATCTACAAACAACAAATTCTGGGGAGGGTGTGGTCAAAAGGAGCCCTCTTCCACTATTGGTGGGAATGTAAATTGATACAGTCACTATGGAGAACAGTATGGAGTTTCCTTAAAAAAACTAGAAATAGAATTACCATCTGATCCAGCAATCCCACTTCTGGGCATATACCCAGAGAAAACCGTATTTCAAAAAGGCACATTCACCACAATGTTCGTTGCAGCACTATTTACAATAGCCAGGTAATGGAAGCAACCTAAATGCCCACAGACAGATGAATGGATAAAGATGTGGTACATATATAAAATGGAATATTACTCGGCCATAAAAAGGAATGAAACTGGGTCATTTGTAGAGACATCGATGGATCGAGAGACTGTCATACAGAATGAAGTAAGTCAGAAAGAGGAAAACAAATATTGTATATTAATGCATATATGTGGAGCCTAAAAATGGTACATATGAACTGGTTTGCAGGGAAGAAATAGAGACACAGAGGTAGAGAACAAACGTATGGACACCAAGTGTGGGAAGCCATGGGGTGGTGGTGGTGGGATGAGTTGGGAGTTTGGGATTGACCTGTATACATGTATATGCATAAAATACATAACTAATAATAACGTGCTGTATAAAAAAATAAATAAAATTTCGAAATTTAAAAAAATAAAATTTAAAAATAAAACAGAAAAAAGTTCTTCCCGTCACACAGATGTATTTATAGGAATGAATTATTTCCATGCTTATATCTATAAATACATAAAAGAGGAATAACATCTAACTTGAAACATAAAAGAAACAAAAAGTGAACCCACGAGTTATACAGAGGAAAACCCTATCACGGCACTTGCTCCAGTGGTAAACAATTCTGAAATTGGTCAGAGGTGGGGAACCATCTCCCATACAGCCAGCAACCCAACCCCCACGCAAGGAGCGTCCTCATTGCAAAGCTGGGGGACCGTGCCGAGGCATCTGTGAGTAAACGTGAGCTGAGCCCCAGGCCAGCTGCTGCTGAACTCTTCCCACCCTTTCCAGGTAAAACACCTGAATAGGTACAAGGGCTTGAAAGCCTAGAGGAAGGACCGTGGAGCCACACCAGCGACAGCACGCAGGCCAACTTGGTGCCTGCAGGCCAGCCAGCGTGGTCCTGGACCCTGGCGCTCTTCCAGAAGCTTTCCATTGCCCTGCCTGAGATACCCCTCCTGTCCCGGCCCCCACTGCTTTTTTCCTTCCTCACCTCTGTCCGGAGAGAAATTCCAGCGGAAGGTATGGGTGACACATCCTCTTCTTTACAGGCGGCAGCCTGGCAACTCCTGCAGAAAGGCCAGCAGAACCCCACTCACACCGGGCCACCCACAAAGCTGTGGCCCCTCACTCCCTCCCACCAGCACAGCCCCGAGACTGCTGACGGGGCAGAGAATATGGAGTCAGGCACAGCTTCAGGGGCTATTGCTGCCTGGAGCTCTGTTTATATTGACCTCAACGAGGCACACCTGGGGAGGGCGGGCCGGCAGGGTAAGGCTGCCCAGGTCAGCTAATCCACAACCCTCAGGGAATCACATTGTTGAAAATGGACCCCGCTAAGGCAGAAGAGAAGCCAAGGGAAAAAAGGACACAATGCCATTTGCAGCACCGTAGATGAGTCTAGAAGTAATCACGTGACTTGTAGTAAGTCAGAAAGTGAAAGACACATATCATATCATATCACTTAGAGGTGTTACCTAAAAATGGATACCAGGGCAGATATTTCCACGGAGAAGGGCAATCACAGATTCATTAAACAAACTTATGGTTCACCAATGGAAAGGTGTGAGGATTGGTTTCATTACGATATCGGGGTTAACAGACATATACAAACACAGGTGACATATATAATCACCAAAGACCTACAGAATACCAAGAGAGGACTACTCAACATTCTGTCATAACGTACATGGGAAAAGGATCCCAAGAAGAACAGTCATCTGTATATGTGTAAAAGAACCACATCTTCCACACCTACAACAAGCCAAACATTGTAATCAAACTTGCTGTAATAAAAAATAAAAAAATTAAATTAAAAACACGAACAAGAAGTAGTGAGACAAACGTGAGGGGCTTTCTCCTGGTACATTCCATTCTAAACTCCAATCTAGAACACCACTTCCACTGAGGCTCTCTTGCCCTAGTAACCAGATTTGGTAAGGGTGAACTGCTGCCACCTTGTGGCCGTTTCACACAACAGCAGCTTTAATCCCAACGCTAATGGTCAGTTGATATTCAAAATCATTGCAGGCCTGTAAATGACACCTGCCCTGAAAACAAATCCTGGGGTCACATATCGACCAAAATATTCAAAGGACGTCCATATTTCAAAACGACCGTTTCAAAAGGCATATTTTACGCACTTTAGTGTTCTGCTTCTTTTCCTTTCTTTCCTTTTTTGTTAAAAAACACGGGAATGGAAAAAGGCATCCCTCAGAATGGGCGAAAATCGTTGCAGACGAATCAATGGACAGAGGTTTAATCTCCAATATATATAAACAGCTCATGCAGCTTAATATTAAAAAAACAAACAACCCAAAAAAAATGGGCAGAAGATCTAAAGAGACGTTTCTTCAAAGGAGACACAGAGATGGCCAAGACGCACATGAAAAGCTGCTCAACAGCACTAATTATTAGAGAAATGCAAATCAAAACTACAATGAGGTATCACCTCACACCTGCTAGAATCGGCATCTTCAGAAAATCTACAAACAACAAATTCTGGGGAGGGTGTGGACAAAAGGAGCCCTCTTCCACTATTGGTGGGAATGTAAATTGATACAGTCACCATGGAGAACAGTATGGAGTTTCCTTAAAAAAACTAGAAATAGAATTACCATCTGATCCAGCAATCCCACTTCTGGGCATATACCCAGAGAAAACCGTATTTCAAAAAGGCACATTCACCACAATGTTCGTTGCAGCACTATTTACAATAGCCAGGTAATGGAAGCAACCTAAATGCCCACAGACAGATGAATGGATAAAGATGTGGTACATATATAAAATGGAATATTACTCGGCCATAAAAAGGAATGAAACTGGGTCATTTGTAGAGACATCGATGGATCGAGAGACTGTCATACAGAATGAAGTAAGTCAGAAAGAGGAAAACAAATATTGTATATTAATGCATATATGTGGAGCCTAAAAATGGTACAGATGAACTGGTTTGCAGGGAAGAAATAGAGACACAGAGGTAGAGAACAAACGTATGGACACCAAGTGTGGGAAGCCATGGGGTGGTGGTGGTGGGATGAGTTGGGAGTTTGGGATTGACCTGTATACATGTATATGCATAAAATACATAACTAATAATAACGTGCTGTATAAAAAAATAAATAAAATTTCAAAATTTTAAAAAATAAAATTTAAAAATAAAACAGAAAAAAGTTCTTCCCGTCACACAGATGTATTTATAGGAATGAATTATTTCCATGCTTATATCTATAAATACATAAAAGAGGAATAACATCTAACTTGAAACATAAAAGAAACAAAAAGTGAACCCACGAGTTATACAGAGGAAAACCCTATCACGGCACTTGCTCCAGTGGTAAACAATTCTGAAATTGGTCAGAGGTGGGGAACCATCTCCCATACAGCCAGCAACCCAACCCCCACGCAAGGAGCGTCCTCATTGCAAAGCTGGGGGACCGTGCCGAGGCATCTGTGAGTAAACGTGAGCTGAGCCCCAGGCCAGCTGCTGCTGAACTCTTCCCACCCTTTCCAGGTAAAACACCTGAATAGGTACAAGGGCTTGAAAGCCTAGAGGAAGGACCGTGGAGCCACACCAGCGACAGCACGCAGGCCAACTTGGTGCCTGCAGGCCAGCCAGCGTGGTCCTGGACCCTGGCGCTCTTCCAGAAGCTTTCCATTGCCCTGCCTGAGATACCCCTCCTGTCCCGGCCCCCACTGCTTTTTTCCTTCCTCACCTCTGTCCGGAGAGAAATTCCAGCGGAAGGTATGGGTGACACATCCTCTTCTTTACAGGCGGCAGCCTGGCAACTCCTGCAGAAAGGCCAGCAGAACCCCACTCACACCGGGCCACCCACAAAGCTGTGGCCCCTCACTCCCTCCCACCAGCACAGCCCCGAGACTGCTGACGGGGCAGAGAATATGGAGTCAGGCACAGCTTCAGGGGCTATTGCTGCCTGGAGCTCTGTTTATATTGACCTCAACGAGGCACACCTGGGGAGGGCGGGCCGGCAGGGTAAGGCTGCCCAGGTCAGCTAATCCACAACCCTCAGGGAATCACATTGTTGAAAATGGACCCCGCTAAGGCAGAAGAGAAGCCAAGGGAAAAAAGGACACAATGCCATTTGCAGCACCGTAGATGAGTCTAGAAGTAATCACGTGACTTGTAGTAAGTCAGAAAGTGAAAGACACATATCATATCATATCACTTAGAGGTGTTACCTAAAAATGGATACCAGGGCAGATATTTCCACGGAGAAGGGCAATCACAGATTCATTAAACAAACTTATGGTTCACCAATGGAAAGGTGTGAGGATTGGTTTCATTATGATATCGGGGTTAACAGACATATACAAACACAGGTGACATATATAATCACCAAAGACCTACAGAATACCAAGAGAGGACTACTCAACATTCTGTCATAACGTACATGGGAAAAGGATCGCAAGAAGAACAGTCATCTGTATATGTGTAAAAGAACCACATCTTCCACACCTACAACAAGCCAAACATTGTAATCAAACTTGCTGTAATAAAAAATAAAAAATTAAATTAAAAACACGAACAAGAAGTAGTGAGACAAACGTGAGGGGCTTTCTCCTGGTACATTCCATTCTAAACTCCAATCTAGAACACCACTTCCACTGAGGCTCTCTTGCCCTAGTAACCAGATTTGGTAAGGGTGAACTGCTGCCACCTTGTGGCCGTTTCAAACAACAGCAGCTTTAATCCCAACGCTAATGGTCAGTTGATATTCAAAATCATTGCAGGCCTGTAAATGACACCTGCCCTGAAAACAAATCCTGGGGTCACATATCGACCAAAATATTCAAAGGACGTCCATATTTCAAAACGACCGTTTCAAAAGGCATATTTTACGCACATTAGTGTTCTGCTTCTTTTCCTTTCTTTCCTTTTTTGTTAAAAAACACGGGAATGGAAAAAGGCATCCCTCAGAATGGGCGAAAATCGTTGCAGACGAATCAATGGACAGAGGTTTAATCTCCAATATATATAAACAGCTCATGCAGCTTAATATTAAAAACACAAACAACCCCAAAAAAATGGGCAGAAGATCTAAAGAGACGTTTCTTCAAAGGAGACACAGAGATGGCCAAGACGCACATGAAAAGCTGCTCAACAGCACTAATTATTAGAGAAATGCAAATCAAAACTACAATGAGGTATCACCTCACACCTGTTAGAATCGGCATCTTCAGAAAATCTACAAACAACAAATTCTGGGGAGGGTGTGGTCCAAAGGAGCCCTCTTCCACTATTGGTGGGAATGTAAATTGATACAGTCACTATGGAGAACAGTATGGAGTTTCCTTTAAAAAACTGAAAGTAGAATTACCATCTGATCCAGCAATCCCACTTCTGGGCATATACCCAGAGAAAACCGTATTTCAAAAAGGCACATTCACCACAATGTTCGTTGCAGCACTATTTACAATAGCCAGGTAATGGAAGCAACCTAAATGCCCACAGACAGATGAATGGATAAAGATGTGGTACATATATAAAATGGAATATGACTCGGCCATAAAAAGGAATGAAACTGGGTCATTTGTAGAGACATCGATGGATCGAGAGACTGTCATACAGAATGAAGTAAGTCAGAAAGAGGAAAACAAATATTGTATATTAATGCATATATGTGGAGCCTAAAAATGGTACAGATGAACTGGTTTGCAGGGAAGAAATAGAGACACAGAGGTAGAGAACAAACGTATGGACACCAAGTGTGGGAAGCCATGGGGTGGTGGTGGTGGGATGAGTTGGGAGTTTGGGATTGACCTGTATACATGTATATGCATAAAATACATAACTAATAATAACGTGCTGTATAAAAAAATAAATAAAATTTCAAAATTTTAAAAAATAAAATTTAAAAATAAAACAGAAAAAAGTTCTTCCCGTCACACAGATGTATTTATAGGAATGAATTATTTCCATGCTTATATCTATAAATACATAAAAGAGGAATAACATCTAACTTGAAACATAAAAGAAAAAAAAAGTGAACCCACGAGTTATACAGAGGAAAACCCTATCACGGCACTTGCTCCAGTGGTAAACAATTCTGAAATTGGTCAGAGGTGGGGAACCATCTCCCATACAGCCAGCAACCCAACCCCCACGCAAGGAGCGTCCTCATTGCAAAGCTGGGGGACCGTGCCGAGGCATCTGTGAGTAAACGTGAGCTGAGCCCCAGGCCAGCTGCTGCTGAACTGTTCCCACCCTTTCCAGGTAAAACACCTGAATAGGTACAAGGGCTTGAAAGCCTAGAGGAAGGACCGTGGAGCCACACCAGCGACAGCACGCAGGCCAACTTGGTGCCTGCAGGCCAGCCAGCGTGGTCCTGGACCCTGGCTCTCTTCCAGAAGCTTTCCATTGCCCTGCCTGAGATACCCCTCCTGTCCCGGCCCCCACTGCTTTTTTCCTTCCTCACCTCTGTCCGGAGAGAAATTCCAGCGGAAGGTATGGGTGACACATCCTCTTCTTTACAGGCGGCAGCCTGGCAACTCCTGCAGAAAGGCCAGCAGAACCCCACTCACACCGGGCCACCCACAAAGCTGTGGCCCCTCACTCCCTCCCACCAGCACAGCCCCGAGACTGCTGACGGGGCAGAGAATATGGAGTCAGGCACAGCTTCAGGGGCTATTGCTGCCTGGAGCTCTGTTTATATTGACCTCAACGAGGCACACCTGGGGAGGGCGGGCCGGCAGGGTAAGGCTGCCCAGGTCAGCTAATCCACAACCCTCAGGGAATCACATTGTTGAAAATGGACCCCGCTAAGGCAGAAGAGAAGCCAAGGGAAAAAAGGACACAATGCCATTTGCAGCACCGTAGATGAGTCTAGAAGTAATCACGTGACTTGTAGTAAGTCAGAAAGTGAAAGACACATATCATATCATATCACTTAGAGGTGTTACCTAAAAATGGATACCAGGGCAGATATTTCCACGGAGAAGGGCAATCACAGATTCATTAAACAAACTTATGGTTCACCAATGGAAAGGTGTGAGGATTGGTTTCATTATGATATCGGGGTTAACAGACATATACAAACACAGGTGACATATATAATCACCAAAGACCTACAGAATACCAAGAGAGGACTACTCAACATTCTGTCATAACGTACATGGGAAAAGGATCCCAAGAAGAACAGTCATCTGTATATGTGTAAAAGAACCACATCTTCCACACCTACAACAAGCCAAACATTGTAATCAAACTTGCTGTAATAAAAAATAAAAAAAATTAAATTAAAAACACGAACAAGAAGTAGTGAGACAAACGTGAGGGGCTTTCTCCTGGTACATTCCATTCTA
The DNA here is from genome assembly GCF_964341445.2 of Mesoplodon mirus. NCBI lineage: Eukaryota > Metazoa > Chordata > Mammalia > Artiodactyla > Ziphiidae > Mesoplodon > Mesoplodon mirus. The sequence goes on along the minus strand of NW_028295747.1, from coordinate 1,870,636 downwards.
AACTCCAATCTAGAACACCACTTCCACTGAGGCTCTCTTGCCCTAGTAACCAGATTTGGTAAGGGTGAACTGCTGCCACCTTGTGGCCGTTTCACACAACAGCAGCTTTAATCCCAACGCTAATGGTCAGTTGATATTCAAAATCATTGCAGGCCTGTAAATGACACCTGCCCTGAAAACAAATCCTGGGGTCACATATCGACCAAAAAATTCAAAGGACGTCCATATTTCAAAACGACCGTTTCAAAAGGCATATTTTACGCACATTAGTGTTCTGCTTCTTTTCCTTTCTTTCCTTTTTTGTTAAAAAACACGGGAATGGAAAAAGGCATCCCTCAGAATGGGCGAAAACCGTTGCAGACAAATCAATGGACAGAGGTTTAATCTCCAATATATATAAACAGCTCATGCAGCTTAATATTAAAAAAACAAACAACCCAAAAAAAATGGGCAGAAGATCTAAAGAGACGTTTCTTCAAAGGAGACACAGAGATGGCCAAGACGCACATGAAAAGCTGCTCAACAGCACTAATTATTAGAGAAATGCAAATCAAAACTACAATGAGGTATCACCTCACACCTGTTAGAATCGGCATCTTCAGAAAATCTACAAACAACAAATTCTGGGGAGGGTGTGGACAAAAGGAGCCCTCTTCCACTATTGGTGGGAATGTAAATTGATACAGTCACTATGGAGAACAGTATGGAGTTTCCTTAAAAAAACTAGAAATAGAATTACCATCTGATCCAGCAATCCCACTTCTGGGCATATACCCAGAGAAAACCGTATTTCAAAAAGGCACATTCACCACAATGTTCGTTGCAGCACTATTTACAATAGCCAGGTAATGGAAGCAACCTAAATGCCCACAGACAGATGAATGGATAAAGATGTGGTACATATATAAAATGGAATATTACTCGGCCATAAAAAGGAATGAAACTGGGTCATTTGTAGAGACATCGATGGATCGAGAGACTGTCATACAGAATGAAGTAAGTCAGAAAGAGGAAAACAAATATTGTATATTAATGCATATATGTGGAGCCTAAAAATGGTACAGATGAACTGGTTTGCAGGGAAGAAATAGAGACACAGAGGTAGAGAACAAACGTATGGACACCAAGTGTGGGAAGCCATGGGGTGGTGGTGGTGGGATGAGTTGGGAGTTTGGGATTGACCTGTATACATGTATATGCATAAAATACATAACTAATAATAACGTGCTGTATAAAAAAATAAATAAAATTTCAAAATTTTAAAAAATAAAATTTAAAAATAAAACAGAAAAAAGTTCTTCCCGTCACACAGATGTATTTATAGGAATGAATTATTTCCATGCTTATATCTATAAATACATAAAAGAGGAATAACATCTAACTTGAAACATAAAAGAAAAAAAAAGTGAACCCACGAGTTATACAGAGGAAAACCCTATCACGGCACTTGCTCCAGTGGTAAACAATTCTGAAATTGGTCAGAAGTGGGGAACCATCTCCCATACAGCCAGCAACCCAACCCCCACGCAAGGAGCGTCCTCATTGCAAAGCTGGGGGACCGTGCCGAGGCATCTGTGAGTAAACGTGAGCTGAGCCCCAGGCCAGCTGCTGCTGAACTGTTCCCACCCTTTCCAGGTAAAACACCTGAATAGGTACAAGGGCTTGAAAGCCTAGAGGAAGGACCGTGGAGCCACACCAGCGACAGCACGCAGGCCAACGTGGTGCCTGCAGGCCAGCCAGCGTGGTCCTGGACCCTGGCTCTCTTCCAGAAGCTTTCCATTGCCCTGCCTGAGATACCCCTCCTGTCCCGGCCCCCACTGCTTTTTTCCTTCCTCACCTCTGTCCGGAGAGAAATTCCAGCGGAAGGTATGGGTGACACATCCTCTTCTTTACAGGCGGCAGCCTGGCAACTCCTGCAGAAAGGCCAGCAGAACCCCACTCACACCGGGCCACCCACAAAGCTGTGGCCCCTCACTCCCTCCCACCAGCACAGCCCCGAGACTGCTGACGGGGCAGAGAATATGGAGTCAGGCACAGCTTCAGGGGCTATTGCTGCCTGGAGCTCTGTTTATATTGACCTCAACGAGGCACACCTGGGGAGGGCGGGCCGGCAGGGTAAGGCTGCCCAGGTCAGCTAATCCACAACCCTCAGGGAATCACATTGTTGAAAATGGACCCCGCTAAGGCAGAAGAGAAGCCAAGGGAAAAAAGGACACAATGCCATTTGCAGCACCGTAGATGAGTCTAGAAGTAATCACGTGACTTGTAGTAAGTCAGAAAGTGAAAGACACATATCATATCATATCACTTATAGGTGTTACCTAAAAATGGATACCAGGGCAGATATTTCCACGGAGAAGGGCAATCACAGATTCATTAAACAAACTTATGGTTCACCAATGGAAAGGTGTGAGGATTGGTTTCATTACGATATCGGGGTTAACAGACATATACAAACACAGGTGACATATATAATCACCAAAGACCTACAGAATACCAAGAGAGGACTACTCAACATTCTGTCATAACGTACATGGGAAAAGGATCCCAAGAAGAACAGTCATCTGTATATGTGTAAAAGAACCACATCTTCCACACCTACAACAAGCCAAACATTGTAATCAAAATGCTGTAATAAAAAATAAAAACTTAAATTAAAAACACGAACAAGAAGTAGTGAGACAAACGTGAGGGGCTTTCTCCTGGTACATTCCATTCTAAACTCCAATCTAGAACACCACTTCCACTGAGGCTCTCTTGCCCTAGTAACCAGATTTGGTAAGGGTGAACTGCTGCCACCTTGTGGCCGTTTCACACAACAGCAGCTTTAATCCCAACGCTAATGGTCAGTTGATATTCAAAATCACTGCAGGCCTGTAAATGACACCTGCCCTGAAAACAAATCCTGGGGTCACATATCGACCAAAAATTTCAAAGGACGTCCATATTTCAAAACGACCGTTTCAAAAGGCATATTTTACGCACATTAGTGTTCTGCTTCTTTTCCTTTCTTTCCTTTTTTGTTAAAAAACACGGGAATGGAAAAAGGCATCCCTCAGAATGGGCGAAAATCGTTGCAGACGAATCAATGGACAGAGGTTTAATCTCCAATATATATAAACAGCTCATGCAGCTTAATATTAAATAAACAAACAACCCAAAAAAAATGGGCAGAAGATCTAAAGAGACGTTTCTTCAAAGGAGACACAGAGATGGCCAAGACGCACATGAAAAGCTGCTCAACAGCACTAATTATTAGAGAAATGCAAATCAAAACTACAATGAGGTATCACCTCACACCTGTTAGAATCGGCATCATCAGAAAATCTACAAACAACCAATTCTGGGGAGGGTGTGGACAAAAGGAGCCCTCTTCCACTATTGGTGGGAATGTAAATTGATACAGTCCCTATGGAGAACAGTATGGAGTTTCCTTAAAAAAATTAGAAATAGAATTACCATCTGATCCAGCAATCCCACTTCTGGGCATATACCCAGAGAAAACCGTATTTCAAAAAGGCACATTCACCACAATGTTCGTTGCAGCACTATTTACAATAGCCAGGTAATGGAAGCAACCTAAATGCCCACAGACAGATGAATGGATAAAGATGTGGTACATATATAAAATGGAATATGACTCGGCCATAAAAAGGAATGAAACTGGGTCATCTGTAGAGACATCGATGGATCGAGAGACTGTCATACAGAATGAAGTAAGTCAGAAAGAGGAAAACAAATATTGTATATTAATGCATATATGTGGAGCCTAAAAATGGTACAGATGAACTGGTTTGCAGGGAAGAAATAGAGACACAGAGGTAGAGAACAAACGTATGGACACCAAGTGTGGGAAGCCATGGGGTGGTGGTGGTGGGATGAGTTGGGAGTTTGGGATTGACCTGTATACATGTATATGCATAAAATACATAACTAATAATAACGTGCTGTATAAAAAAATAAATAAAATTTCAAAATTTTAAAAAATAAAATTTAAAAATAAAACAGAAAAAAGTTCTTCCCGTCACACAGATGTATTTATAGGAATGAATTATTTCCATGCTTATATCTATAAATACATAAAAGAGGAATAACATCTAACTTGAAACATAAAAGAAACAAAAAGTGAACCCACGACTTATACAGAGGAAAACCCTATCACGGCACTTGCTCCAGTGGTAAACAATTCTGAAATTGGTCAGAGGTGGGGAACCATCTCCCATACAGCCAGCAACCCACACCCCACGCAAGGAGCGTCCTCATTGCAAGGCTGGGGGACCGTGCCGAGGCATCTGTGAGTAAACGTGAGCTGAGCCCCAGGCCAGCTGCTGCTGAACTGTTCCCACCCTTTCCAGGTAAAACACCTGAATATGTACGAGGGCTTGAAAGCCTAGAGGAAGGACCGTGGAGCCACACCAGCGACAGCACGCAGGCCAACTTGGTGCCTGCAGGCCAGCCAGCGTGGTCCTGGACCCTGGCGCTCTTCCAGAAGCTTTCCATTGCCCTGCCTGAGATACCCCTCCTGTCCCGGCCCCCACTGCTTTTTTCCTTCCTCACCTCTGTCCGGAGAGAAATTCCAGCAGAAGGTATGGGTGACACATCCTCTTCTTTACAGGCGGCAGCCTGGCAACTCCTGCAGAAAGGCCAGCAGAACCCCACTCACACCGGGCCACCCACAAAGCTGTGGCCCCTCACTCCCTCCCACCAGCACAGCCCCGAGACTGCTGACGGGGCAGAGAATATGGAGTCAGGCACAGCTTCAGGGGCTATTGCTGCCTGGAGCTCTGTTTATATTGACCTCAACGAGGCACACCTGGGGAGGGCGGGCCGGCAGGGTAAGGCTGCCCAGGTCAGCTAATCCACAACCCTCAGGGAATCACATTGTTGAAAATGGACCCCGCTAAGGCAGAAGAGAAGCCAAGGGAAAAAAGGACACAATGCCATTTGCAGCACCGTAGATGAGTCTAGAAGTAATCACGTGACTTGTAGTAAGTCAGAAAGTGAAAGACACATATCATATCATATCACTTATAGGTGTTACCTAAAAATGGATACCAGGGCAGATATTTCCACGGAGAAGGGCAATCACAGATTCATTAAACAAACTTATGGTTCACCAATGGAAAGGTGTGAGGATTGGTTTCATTACGATATCGGGGTTAACAGACATATACAAACACAGGTGACATATATAATCACCAAAGACCTACAGAATACCAAGAGAGGACTACTCAACATTCTGTCATAATGTACATGGGAAAAGGATCCCAAGAAGAACAGTCATCTGTATATGTGTAAAAGAACCACATCTTCCACACCTACAACAAGCCAAACATTGTAATCAAACTTGCTGTAATAAAAAATAAAAAAAATTAAATTAAAAACACGAACAAGAAGTAGTGAGACAAACGTGAGGGGCTTTCTCCTGGCACATTCCATTCTAAACTCCAATCTAGAACACCACTTCCACTGAGGCTCTCTTGCCCTAGTAACCAGATTTGGTAAGGGTGAACTGCTGCCACCTTGTGGCCGTTTCACACAACAGCAGCTTTAATCCCAACGCTAATGGTCAGTTGATATTCAAAATCATTGCAGGCCTGTAAATGACACCTGCCCTGAAAACAAATCCTGGGGTCACATATCGACCAAAAAATTCAAAGGACGTCCATATTTCAAAACGACCGTTTCAAAAGGCATATTTTACGCACATTAGTGTTCTGCTTCTTTTCCTTTCTTTCCTTTTTTGTTAAAAAACACGGGAATGGAAAAAGGCATCCCTCAGAATGGACGAAAATCGTTGCAGACGAATCAATGGACAGAGGTTTAATCTCCAATATATATAAACAGCTCATGCAGCTTAATATTAAAAAAACAAACAACCCAAAAAAAATGGGCAGAAGATCTAAAGAGACGTTTCTTCAAAGGAGACACAGAGATGGCCAAGACGCACATGAAAAGCTGCTCAACAGCACTAATTATTAGAGAAATGCAAATCAAAACTACAATGAGGTATCACCTCACACCTGTTAGAATCGGCATCATCAGAAAATCTACAAACAACCAATTCTGGGGAGGGTGTGGACAAAAGGAGCCCTCTTCCACTATTGGTGGGAATGTAAATTGATAGAGTCACTATGGAGAACAGTATGGAGTTTCCTTAAAAAAACTAGAAATAGAATTACCATCTGATCCAGCAATCCCACTTCTGGGCATATACCCAGAGAAAACCGTATTTCAAAAAGGCACATTCACCACAATGTTCGTTGCAGCACTATTTACAATAGCCAGGTAATGGAAGCAACCTAAATGCCCACAGACAGATGAATGGATAAAGATGTGGTACATATATAAAATGGAATATTACTCGGCCATAAAAAGGAATGAAACTGGGTCATCTGTAGAGACATCGATGGATCGAGAGACTGTCATACAGAATGAAGTAAGTCAGAAAGAGGAAAACAAATATTGTATATTAATGCATATATGTGGAGCCTAAAAATGGTACAGATGAACTGGTTTGCAGGGAAGAAATAGAGACACAGAGGTAGAGAACAAACGTATGGACACCAAGTGTGGGAAGCCATGGGGTGGTGGTGGTGGGATGAGTTGGGAGTTTGGGATTGACCTGTATACATGTATATGCATAAAATACATAACTAATAATAACGTGCTGTATAAAAACATAAATAAAATTTCAAAATTTTAAAAAATAAAATTTAAAAATAAAACAGAAAAAAGTTCTTCCCGTCACACAGATGTATTTATAGGAATGAATTATTTCCATGCTTATATCTATAAATACATAAAAGAGGAATAACATCTAACTTGAAACATAAAAGAAACAAAAAGTGAACCCACGAGTTATACAGAGGAAAACCCTATCACGGCACTTGCTCCAGTGGTAAACAATTCTGAAATTGGTCAGAGGTGGGGAACCATCTCCCATACAGCCAGCAACCCAACCCCCACGCAAGGAGCGTCCTCATTGCAAAGCTGGGGGACCGTGCCGAGGCATCTGTGAGTAAACGTGAGCTGAGCCCCAGGCCAGCTGCTGCTGAACTGTTCCCACCCTTTCCAGGTAAAACACCTGAATATGTACAAGGTCTTGAAAGCCTAGAGGAAGGACGGTGGAGCCACACCAGCGACAGCACGCAGGCCAACTTGGTGCCTGCAGGCCAGCCAGCGTGGTCCTGGACCCTGGCGCTCTTCCAGAAGCTTTCCATTGCCCTGCCTGAGATACCCCTCCTGTCCCGGCCCCCACTGCTTTTTTCCTTCCTCACCTCTGTCCGGAGAGAAATTCCAGCGGAAGGTATGGGTGACACATCCTCTTCTTTACAGGCGGCAGCCTGGCAACTCCTGCAGAAAGGCCAGCAGTACCCCACTCACAACGGGCCACCCACAAAGCTGTGGCCCCTCACTCCCTCCTCCCACCAGCACAGCCCCGAGACTGCTGACGGGGCAGAGAATATGGAGTCAGGCACAGCTTCAGGGGCTATTGCTGCCTGGAGCTCTGTTTATATTGACCTCAACGAGGCACACCTGGGGAGGGCGGGCCGGCAGGGTAAGGCTGCCCAGGTCAGCTAATCCACAACCCTCAGGGAATCACATTGTTGAAAATGGACCCCGCTAAGGCAGAAGAGAAGCCAAGGGAAAAAAGGACACAATGCCATTTGCAGCACCGTAGATGAGTCTAGAAGTAATCACGTGACTTGTAGTAAGTCAGAAAGTGAAAGACACATATCATATCATATCACTTATAGGTGTTACCTAAAAATGGATACCAGGGCAGATATTTCCACGGAGAAGGGCAATCACAGATTCATTAAACAAACTTATGGTTCACCAATGGAAAGGTGTGAGGATTGGTTTCATTACGATATCGGGGTTAACAGACATATACAAACACAGGTGACATATATAATCACCAAAGACCTACAGAATACCAAGAGAGGACTACTCAACATTCTGTCATAACGTACATGGGAAAAGGATCCCAAGAAGAACAGTCATCTGTATATGTGTAAAAGAACCACATCTTCCACACCTACAACAAGCCAAACATTGTAATCAAACTTGCTGTAATAAAAAATAAAAAAAATTAAATTAAAAACACGAACAAGAAGTAGTGAGACAAACGTGAGGGGCTTTCTCCTGGCACATTCCATTCTAAACTCCAATCTAGAACACCACTTCCACTGAGGCTCTCTTGCCCTAGTAACCAGATTTGGTAAGGGTGAACTGCTGCCACCTTGTGGCCGTTTCACACAACAGCAGCTTTAATCCCAACGCTAATGGTCAGTTGATATTCAAAATCATTGCAGGCCTGTAAATGACACCTGCCCTGAAAACAAATCCTGGGGTCACATATCGACCAAAAAATTCAAAGGACGTCCATATTTCAAAACGACCGTTTCAAAAGGCATATTTTACGCACATTAGTGTTCTGCTTCTTTTCCTTTCTTTCCTTTTTTGTTAAAAAACACGGGAATGGAAAAAGGCATCCCTCAGAATGGGCGAAAATCGTTGCAGACGAATCAATGGACAGAGGTTTAATCTCCAATATATATAAACAGCTCATGCAGCTTAATATTAAATAAACAAACAACCCAAAAAAAATGGGCAGAAGATCTAAAGAGACGTTTCTTCAAAGGAGACACAGAGATGGCCAAGACGCACATGAAAAGCTGCTCAACAGCACTAATTATTAGAGAAATGCAAATCAAAACTACAATGAGGTATCACCTCACACCTGTTAGAATCGGCATCATCAGAAAATCTACAAACAACCAATTCTGGGGATGGTGTGGACAAAAGGAGCCCTCTTCCACTATTGGTGGGAATGTAAATTGATACAGTCCCTATGGAGAACAGTATGGAGTTTCCTTAAAAAAATTAGAAATAGAATTACCATCTGATCCAGCAATCCCACTTCTGGGCATATACCCAGAGAAAACCGTATTTCAAAAAGGCACATTCACCACAATGTTCGTTGCAGCACTATTTACAATAGCCAGGTAATGGAAGCAACCTAAATGCCCACAGACAGATGAATGGATAAAGATGTGGTACATATATAAAATGGAATATGACTCGGCCATAAAAAGGAATGAAACTGGGTCATCTGTAGAGACATCGATGGATCGAGAGACTGTCATACAGAATGAAGTAAGTCAGAAAGAGGAAAACAAATATTGTATATTAATGCATATATGTGGAGCCTAAAAATGGTACAGATGAACTGGTTTGCAGGGAAGAAATAGAGACACAGAGGTAGAGAACAAACGTATGGACACCAAGTGTGGGAAGCCATGGGGTGGTGGTGGTGGGATGAGTTGGGAGTTTGGGATTGACCTGTATACATGTATATGCATAAAATACATAACTAATAATAACGTGCTGTATAAAAAAATAAATAAAATTTCAAAATTTTAAAAAATAAAATTTAAAAATAAAACAGAAAAAATTCTTCCCGTCACACAGATGTATTTATAGGAATGAATTATTTCCATGCTTATATCTATAAATACATAAAAGAGGAATAACATCTAACTTGAAACATAAAAGAAACAAAAAGTGAACCCACGACTTATACAGAGGAAAACCCTATCACGGCACTTGCTCCAGTGGTAAACAATTCTGAAATTGGTCAGAGGTGGGGAACCATCTCCCATACAGCCAGCAACCCAACCCCCACGCAAGGAGCGTCCTCATTGCAAAGCTGGGGGACCATGCCGAGGCATCTGTGAGTAAACGTCAGCTGAGCCCCAGGCCAGCTGCTGCTGAACTGTTCCCACCCTTTCCAGGTAAAACACCTGAATATGTACAAGGGCTTGAAAGCCTAGAGGAAGGACCGTGGAGCCACACCAGCGACAGCACGCAGGCCAACTTGGTGCCTGCAGGCCAGCCAGCGTGGTCCTGGACCCTGGCGCTCTTCCAGAAGCTTTCCATTGCCCTGCCTGAGATACCCCTCCTGTCCCGGCCCCCACTGCTTTTTTCCTTCCTCACCTCTGTCCGGAGAGAAATTCCAGCAGAAGGTATGGGTGACACATCCTCTTCTTTACAGGCGGCAGCCTGGCAACTCCTGCAGAAAGGCCAGCAGAACCCCACTCACACCGGGCCACCCACAAAGCTGTGGCCCCTCACTCCCTCCCACCAGCACAGCCCCGAGACTGCTGACGGGGCAGAGAATATGGAGTCAGGCACAGCTTCAGGGGCTATTGCTGCCTGGAGCTCTGTTTATATTGACCTCAACGAGGCACACCTGGGGAGGGCGGGCCGGCAGGGTAAGGCTGCCCAGGTCAGCTAATCCACAACCCTCAGGGAATCACATTGTTGAAAATGGACCCCGCTAAGGCAGAAGAGAAGCCAAGGGAAAAAAGGACACAATGCCATTTGCAGCACCGTAGATGAGTCTAGAAGTAATCACGTGACTTGTAGTAAGTCAGAAAGTGAAAGACACATATCATATCATATCACTTATAGGTGTTACCTAAAAATGGATACCAGGGCAGATATTTCCACGGAGAAGGGCAATCACAGATTCATTAAACAAACTTATGGTTCACCAATGGAAAGGTGTGAGGATTGGTTTCATTACGATATCGGGGTTAACAGACATATACAAACACAGGTGACATATATAATCACCAAAGACCTACAGAATACCAAGAGAGGACTACTCAACATTCTGTCATAACGTACATGGGAAAAGGATCCCAAGAAGAACAGTCATCTGTATATGTGTAAAAGAACCACATCTTCCACACCTACAACAAGCCAAACATTGTAATCAAACTTGCTGTAATAAAAAATAAAAAAAATTAAATTAAAAACACGAACAAGAAGTAGTGAGACAAACGTGAGGGGCTTTCTCCTGGCACATTCCATTCTAAACTCCAATCTAGAACACCACTTCCACTGAGGCTCTCTTGCCCTAGTAACCAGATTTGGTAAGGGTGAACTGCTGCCACCTTGTGGCCGTTTCACACAACAGCAGCTTTAATCCCAACGCTAATGGTCAGTTGATATTCAAAATCATTGCAGGCCTGTAAATGACACCTGCCCTGAAAACAAATCCTGGGGTCACATATCGACCAAAAAATTCAAAGGACGTCCATATTTCAAAACGACCGTTTCAAAAGGCATATTTTACGCACATTAGTGTTCTGCTTCTTTTCCTTTCTTTCCTTTTTTGTTAAAAAACACGGGAATGGAAAAAGGCATCCCTCAGAATGGACGAAAATCGTTGCAGACGAATCAATGGACAGAGGTTTAATCTCCAATATATATAAACAGCTCATGCAGCTTAATATTAAAAAAACAAACAACCCAAAAAAAATGGGCAGAAGATCTAAAGAGACGTTTCTTCAAAGGAGACACAGAGATGGCCAAGACGCACATGAAAAGCTGCTCAACAGCACTAATTATTAGAGAAATGCAAATCAAAACTACAATGAGGTATCACCTCACACCTGTTAGAATCGGCATCATCAGAAAATCTACAAACAACCAATTCTGGGGAGGGTGTGGACAAAAGGAGCCCTCTTCCACTATTGGTGGGAATGTAAATTGATACAGTCACTATGGAGAACAGTATGGAGTTTCCTTAAAAAAACTAGAAATAGAATTACCATCTGATCCAGCAATCCCACTTCTGGGCATATACCCAGAGAAAACCGTATTTCAAAAAGGCACATTCACCACAATGTTCGTTGCAGCACTATTTACAATAGCCAGGTAATGGAAGCAACCTAAATGCCCACAGACAGATGAATGGATAAAGATGTGGTACATATATAAAATGGAATATGACTCGGCCATAAAAAGGAATGAAACTGGGTCATCTGTAGAGACATCGATGGATCGAGAGACTGTCATACAGAATGAAGTAAGTCAGAAAGAGGAAAACAAATATTGTATATTAATGCATATATGTGGAGCCTAAAAATGGTACAGATGAACTGGTTTGCAGGGAAGAAATAGAGACACAGAGGTAGAGAACAAACGTATGGACACCAAGTGTGGGAAGCCATGGGGTGGTGGTGGTGGGATGAGTTGGGAGTTTGGGATTGACCTGTATACATGTATATGCATAAAATACATAACTAATAATAACGTGCTGTATAAAAAAATAAATAAAATTTCAAAATTTTAAAAAATAAAATTTAAAAATAAAACAGAAAAAAGTTCTTCCCGTCACACAGATGTATTTATAGGAATGAATTATTTCCATGCTTATATCTATAAATACATAAAAGAGGAATAACATCTAACTTGAAACATAAAAGAAACAAAAAGTGAACCCACGAGTTATACAGAGGAAAACCCTATCACGGCACTTGCTCCAGTGGTAAACAATTCTGAAATTGGTCAGAGGTGGGGAACCATCTCCCATACAGCCAGCAACCCAACCCCCACGCAAGGAGCGTCCTCATTGCAAAGCTGGGGGACCGTGCCGAGGCATCTGTGAGTAAACGTGAGCTGAGCCCCAGGCCAGCTGCTGCTGAACTGTTCCCACCCTTTCCAGGTAAAACACCTGAATATGTACGAGGGCTTGAAAGCCTAGAGGAAGGACCGTGGAGCCACACCAGCGACAGCACGCAGGCCAACTTGGTGCCTGCAGGCCAGCCAGCGTGGTCCTGGACCCTGGCGCTCTTCCAGAAGCTTTCCATTGCCCTGCCTGAGATACCCCTCCTGTCCCGGCCCCCACTGCTTTTTTCCTTCCTCACCTCTGTCCGGAGAGAAATTCCAGCAGAAGGTATGGGTGACACATCCTCTTCTTTACAGGCGGCAGCCTGGCAACTCCTGCAGAAAGGCCAGCAGAACCCCACTCACACCGGGCCACCCACAAAGCTGTGGCCCCTCACTCCCTCCCACCAGCACAGCCCCGAGACTGCTGACGGGGCAGAGAATATGGAGTCAGGCACAGCTTCAGGGGCTATTGCTGCCTGGAGCTCTGTTTATATTGACCTCAACGAGGCACACCTGGGGAGGGCGGGCCGGCAGGGTAAGGCTGCCCAGGTCAGCTAATCCACAACCCTCAGGGAATCACATTGTTGAAAATGGACCCCGCTAAGGCAGAAGAGAAGCCAAGGGAAAAAAGGACACAATGCCATTTGCAGCACCGTAGATGAGTCTAGAAGTAATCACGTGACTTGTAGTAAGTCAGAAAGTGAAAGACACATATCATATCATATCACTTATAGGTGTTACCTAAAAATGGATACCAGGGCAGATATTTCCACGGAGAAGGGCAATCACAGATTCATTAAACAAACTTATGGTTCACCAATGGAAAGGTGTGAGGATTGGTTTCATTACGATATCGGGGTTAACAGACATATACAAACACAGGTGACATATATAATCACCAAAGACCTACAGAATACCAAGAGAGGACTACTCAACATTCTGTCATAACGTACATGGGAAAAGGATCCCAAGAAGAACAGTCATCTGTATATGTGTAAAAGAACCACATCTTCCACACCTACAACAAGCCAAACATTGTAATCAAACTTGCTGTAATAAAAAATAAAAAAAATTAAATTAAAAACACGAACAAGAAGTAGTGAGACAAACGTGAGGGGCTTTCTCCTGGCACATTCCATTCTAAACTCCAATCTAGAACACCACTTCCACTGAGGCTCTCTTGCCCTAGTAACCAGATTTGGTAAGGGTGAACTGCTGCCACCTTGTGGCCGTTTCACACAACAGCAGCTTTAATCCCAACGCTAATGGTCAGTTGATATTCAAAATCATTGCAGGCCTGTAAATGACACCTGCCCTGAAAACAAATCCTGGGGTCACATATCGACCAAAAAATTCAAAGGACGTCCATATTTCAAAACGACCGTTTCAAAAGGCATATTTTACGCACATTAGTGTTCTGCTTCTTTTCCTTTCTTTCCTTTTTTGTTAAAAAACACGGGAATGGAAAAAGGCATCCCTCAGAATGGACGAAAATCGTTGCAGACGAATCAATGGACAGAGGTTTAATCTCCAATATATATAAACAGCTCATGCAGCTTAATATTAAAAAAACAAACAACCCAAAAAAAATGGGCAGAAGATCTAAAGAGACGTTTCTTCAAAGGAGACACAGAGATGGCCAAGACGCACATGAAAAGCTGCTCAACAGCACTAATTATTAGAGAAATGCAAATCAAAACTACAATGAGGTATCACCTCACACCTGTTAGAATCGGCATCATCAGAAAATCTACAAACAACCAATTCTGGGGAGGGTGTGGACAAAAGGAGCCCTCTTCCACTATTGGTGGGAATGTAAATTGATACAGTCACTATGGAGAACAGTATGGAGTTTCCTTAAAAAAACTAGAAATAGAATTACCATCTGATCCAGCAATCCCACTTCTGGGCATATACCCAGAGAAAACCGTATTTCAAAAAGGCACATTCACCACAATGTTCGTTGCAGCACTATTTACAATAGCCAGGTAATGGAAGCAACCTAAATGCCCACAGACAGATGAATGGATAAAGATGTGGTACATATATAAAATGGAATATGACTCGGCCATAAAAAGGAATGAAACTGGGTCATCTGTAGAGACATCGATGGATCGAGAGACTGTCATACAGAATGAAGTAAGTCAGAAAGAGGAAAACAAATATTGTATATTAATGCATATATGTGGAGCCTAAAAATGGTACAGATGAACTGGTTTGCAGGGAAGAAATAGAGACACAGAGGTAGAGAACAAACGTATGGACACCAAGTGTGGGAAGCCATGGGGTGGTGGTGGTGGGATGAGTTGGGAGTTTGGGATTGACCTGTATACATGTATATGCATAAAATACATAACTAATAATAACGTGCTGTATAAAAAAATAAATAAAATTTCAAAATTTTAAAAAATAAAATTTAAAAATAAAACAGAAAAAAGTTCTTCCCGTCACACAGATGTATTTATAGGAATGAATTATTTCCATGCTTATATCTATAAATACATAAAAGAGGAATAACATCTAACTTGAAACATAAAAGAAACAAAAAGTGAACCCACGAGTTATACAGAGGAAAACCCTATCACGGCACTTGCTCCAGTGGTAAACAATTCTGAAATTGGTCAGAGGTGGGGAACCATCTCCCATACAGCCAGCAACCCAACCCCCACGCAAGGAGCGTCCTCATTGCAAAGCTGGGGGACCGTGCCGAGGCATCTGTGAGTAAACGTGAGCTGAGCCCCAGGCCAGCTGCTGCTGAACTGTTCCCACCCTTTCCAGGTAAAACACCTGAATATGTACAAGGTCTTGAAAGCCTAGAGGAAGGACCGTGGAGCCACACCAGCGACAGCACGCAGGCCAACTTGGTGCCTGCAGGCCAGCCAGCGTGGTCCTGGACCCTGGCGCTCTTCCAGAAGCTTTCCATTGCCCTGCCTGAGATACCCCTCCTGTCCCGGCCCCCACTGCTTTTTTCCTTCCTCACCTCTGTCCGGAGAGAAATTCCAGCGGAAGGTATGGGTGACACATCCTCTTCTTTACAGGCGGCAGCCTGGCAACTCCTGCAGAAAGGCCAGCAGTACCCCACTCACAACGGGCCACCCACAAAGCTGTGGCCCCTCACTCCCTCCTCCCACCAGCACAGCCCCGAGACTGCTGACGGGGCAGAGAATATGGAGTCAGGCACAGCTTCAGGGGCTATTGCTGCCTGGAGCTCTGTTTATATTGACCTCAACGAGGCACACCTGGGGAGGGCGGGCCGGCAGGGTAAGGCTGCCCAGGTCAGCTAATCCACAACCCTCAGGGAATCACATTGTTGAAAATGGACCCCGCTAAGGCAGAAGAGAAGCCAAGGGAAAAAAGGACACAATGCCATTTGCAGCACCGTAGATGAGTCTAGAAGTAATCACGTGACTTGTAGTAAGTCAGAAAGTGAAAGACACATATCATATCATATCACTTATAGGTGTTACCTAAAAATGGATACCAGGGCAGATATTTCCACGGAGAAGGGCAATCACAGATTCATTAAACAAACTTATGGTTCACCAATGGAAAGGTGTGAGGATTGGTTTCATTACGATATCGGGGTTAACAGACATATACAAACACAGGTGACATATATAATCACCAAAGACCTACAGAATACCAAGAGAGGACTACTCAACATTCTGTCATAACGTACATGGGAAAAGGATCCCAAGAAGAACAGTCATCTGTATATGTGTAAAAGAACCACATCTTCCACACCTACAACAAGCCAAACATTGTAATCAAACTTGCTGTAATAAAAAATAAAAAAAATTAAATTAAAAACACGAACAAGAAGTAGTGAGACAAACGTGAGGGGCTTTCTCCTGGCACATTCCATTCTAAACTCCAATCTAGAACACCACTTCCACTGAGGCTCTCTTGCCCTAGTAACCAGATTTGGTAAGGGTGAACTGCTGCCACCTTGTGGCCGTTTCACACAACAGCAGCTTTAATCCCAACGCTAATGGTCAGTTGATATTCAAAATCATTGCAGGCCTGTAAATGACACCTGCCCTGAAAACAAATCCTGGGGTCACATATCGACCAAAAAATTCAAAGGACGTCCATATTTCAAAACGACCGTTTCAAAAGGCATATTTTACGCACATTAGTGTTCTGCTTCTTTTCCTTTCTTTCCTTTTTTGTTAAAAAACACGGGAATGGAAAAAGGCATCCCTCAGAATGGGCGAAAATCGTTGCAGACGAATCAATGGACAGAGGTTTAATCTCCAATATATATAAACAGCTCATGCAGCTTAATATTAAATAAACAAACAACCCAAAAAAAATGGGCAGAAGATCTAAAGAGACGTTTCTTCAAAGGAGACACAGAGATGGCCAAGACGCACATGAAAAGCTGCTCAACAGCACTAATTATTAGAGAAATGCAAATCAAAACTACAATGAGGTATCACCTCACACCTGTTAGAATCGGCATCATCAGAAAATCTACAAACAACCAATTCTGGGGAGGGTGTGGACAAAAGGAGCCCTCTTCCACTATTGGTGGGAATGTAAATTGATACAGTCCCTATGGAGAACAGTATGGAGTTTCCTTAAAAAAATTAGAAATAGAATTACCATCTGATCCAGCAATCCCACTTCTGGGCATATACCCAGAGAAAACCGTATTTCAAAAAGGCACATTCACCACAATGTTCGTTGCAGCACTATTTACAATAGCCAGGTAATGGAAGCAACCTAAATGCCCACAGACAGATGAATGGATAAAGATGTGGTACATATATAAAATGGAATATGACTCGGCCATAAAAAGGAATGAAACTGGGTCATCTGTAGAGACATCGATGGATCGAGAGACTGTCATACAGAATGAAGTAAGTCAGAAAGAGGAAAACAAATATTGTATATTAATGCATATATGTGGAGCCTAAAAATGGTACAGATGAACTGGTTTGCAGGGAAGAAATAGAGACACAGAGGTAGAGAACAAACGTATGGACACCAAGTGTGGGAAGCCATGGGGTGGTGGTGGTGGGATGAGTTGGGAGTTTGGGATTGACCTGTATACATGTATATGCATAAAATACATAACTAATAATAACGTGCTGTATAAAAAAATAAATAAAATTTCAAAATTTTAAAAAATAAAATTTAAAAATAAAACAGAAAAAATTCTTCCCGTCACACAGATGTATTTATAGGAATGAATTATTTCCATGCTTATATCTATAAATACATAAAAGAGGAATAACATCTAACTTGAAACATAAAAGAAACAAAAAGTGAACCCACGACTTATACAGAGGAAAACCCTATCACGGCACTTGCTCCAGTGGTAAACAATTCTGAAATTGGTCAGAGGTGGGGAACCATCTCCCATACAGCCAGCAACCCAACCCCCACGCAAGGAGCGTCCTCATTGCAAAGCTGGGGGACCATGCCGAGGCATCTGTGAGTAAACGTGAGCTGAGCCCCAGGCCAGCTGCTGCTGAACTGTTCCCACCCTTTCCAGGTAAAACACCTGAATATGTACAAGGGCTTGAAAGCCTAGAGGAAGGACCGTGGAGCCACACCAGCGACAGCACGCAGGCCAACTTGGTGCCTGCAGGCCAGCCAGCGTGGTCCTGGACCCTGGCTCTCTTCCAGAAGCTTTCCATTGCCCTGCCTGAGATACCCCTCCTGTCCCGGCCCCCACTGCTTTTTTCCTTCCTCACCTCTGTCCGGAGAGAAATTCCAGCAGAAGGTATGGGTGACACATCCTCTTCTTTACAGGCGGCAGCCTGGCAACTCCTGCAGAAAGGCCAGCAGAACCCCACTCACACCGGGCCACCCACAAAGCTGTGGCCCCTCACTCCCTCCCACCAGCACAGCCCCGAGACTGCTGACGGGGCAGAGAATATGGAGTCAGGCACAGCTTCAGGGGCTATTGCTGCCTGGAGCTCTGTTTATATTGACCTCAACGAGGCACACCTGGGGAGGGCGGGCCGGCAGGGTAAGGCTGCCCAGGTCAGCTAATCCACAACCCTCAGGGAATCACATTGTTGAAAATGGACCCCGCTAAGGCAGAAGAGAAGCCAAGGGAAAAAAGGACACAATGCCATTTGCAGCACCGTAGATGAGTCTAGAAGTAATCACGTGACTTGTAGTAAGTCAGAAAGTGAAAGACACATATCATATCATATCACTTATAGGTGTTACCTAAAAATGGATACCAGGGCAGATATTTCCACGGAGAAGGGCAATCACAGATTCATTAAACAAACTTATGGTTCACCAATGGAAAGGTGTGAGGATTGGTTTCATTACGATATCGGGGTTAACAGACATATACAAACACAGGTGACATATATAATCACCAAAGACCTACAGAATACCAAGAGAGGACTACTCAACATTCTGTCATAACGTACATGGGAAAAGGATCCCAAGAAGAACAGTCATCTGTATATGTGTAAAAGAACCACATCTTCCACACCTACAACAAGCCAAACATTGTAATCAAACTTGCTGTAATAAAAAATAAAAAAAATTAAATTAAAAACACGAACAAGAAGTAGTGAGACAAACGTGAGGGGCTTTCTCCTGGCACATTCCATTCTAAACTCCAATCTAGAACACCACTTCCACTGAGGCTCTCTTGCCCTAGTAACCAGATTTGGTAAGGGTGAACTGCTGCCACCTTGTGGCCGTTTCACACAACAGCAGCTTTAATCCCAACGCTAATGGTCAGTTGATATTCAAAATCATTGCAGGCCTGTAAATGACACCTGCCCTGAAAACAAATCCTGGGGTCACATATCGACCAAAAAATTCAAAGGACGTCCATATTTCAAAACGACCGTTTCAAAAGGCATATTTTACGCACATTAGTGTTCTGCTTCTTTTCCTTTCTTTCCTTTTTTGTTAAAAAACACGGGAATGGAAAAAGGCATCCCTCAGAATGGACGAAAATCGTTGCAGACGAATCAATGGACAGAGGTTTAATCTCCAATATATATAAACAGCTCATGCAGCTTAATATTAAAAAAACAAACAACCCAAAAAAAATGGGCAGAAGATCTAAAGAGACGTTTCTTCAAAGGAGACACAGAGATGGCCAAGACGCACATGAAAAGCTGCTCAACAGCACTAATTATTAGAGAAATGCAAATCAAAACTACAATGAGGTATCACCTCACACCTGTTAGAATCGGCATCATCAGAAAATCTACAAACAACCAATTCTGGGGAGGGTGTGGACAAAAGGAGCCCTCTTCCACTATTGGTGGGAATGTAAATTGATAGAGTCACTATGGAGAACAGTATGGAGTTTCCTTAAAAAAACTAGAAATAGAATTACCATCTGATCCAGCAATCCCACTTCTGGGCATATACCCAGAGAAAACCGTATTTCAAAAAGGCACATTCACCACAATGTTCGTTGCAGCACTATTTACAATAGCCAGGTAATGGAAGCAACCTAAATGCCCACAGACAGATGAATGGATAAAGATGTGGTACATATATAAAATGGAATATTACTCGGCCATAAAAAGGAATGAAACTGGGTCATCTGTAGAGACATCGATGGATCGAGAGACTGTCATACAGAATGAAGTAAGTCAGAAAGAGGAAAACAAATATTGTATATTAATGCATATATGTGGAGCCTAAAAATGGTACAGATGAACTGGTTTGCAGGGAAGAAATAGAGACACAGAGGTAGAGAACAAACGTATGGACACCAAGTGTGGGAAGCCATGGTGTGGTGGTGGTGGGATGAGTTGGGAGTTTGGGATTGACCTGTATACATGTATATGCATAAAATACATAACTAATAATAACGTGCTGTATAAAAAAATAAATAAAATTTCAAAATTTTAAAAAATAAAATTTAAAAATAAAACAGAAAAAAGTTCTTCCCGTCACACAGATGTATTTATAGGAATGAATTATTTCCATGCTTATATCTATAAATACATAAAAGAGGAATAACATCTAACTTGAAACATAAAAGAAACAAAAAGTGAACCCACGAGTTATACAGAGGAAAACCCTATCACGGCACTTGCTGCAGTGGTAAACAATTCTGAAATTGGTCAGAGGTGGGGAACCATCTCCCATACAGCCAGCAACCCAACCCCCACGCAAGGAGCGTCCTCATTGCAAAGCTGGGGGACCGTGCCGAGGCATCTGTGAGTAAACGTGAGCTGAGCCCCAGGCCAGCTGCTGCTGAACTGTTCCCACCCTTTCCAGGTAAAACACCTGAATATGTACAAGGTCTTGAAAGCCTAGAGGAAGGACCGTGGAGCCACACCAGCGACAGCACGCAGGCCAACTTGGTGCCTGCAGGCCAGCCAGCGTGGTCCTGGACCCTGGCGCTCTTCCAGAAGCTTTCCATTGCCCTGCCTGAGATACCCCTCCTGTCCCGGCCCCCACTGCTTTTTTCCTTCCTCACCTCTGTCCGGAGAGAAATTCCAGCGGAAGGTATGGGTGACACATCCTCTTCTTTACAGGCGGCAGCCTGGCAACTCCTGCAGAAAGGCCAGCAGTACCCCACTCACAACGGGCCACCCACAAAGCTGTGGCCCCTCACTCCCTCCTCCCACCAGCACAGCCCCGAGACTGCTGACGGGGCAGAGAATATGGAGTCAGGCACAGCTTCAGGGGCTATTGCTGCCTGGAGCTCTGTTTATATTGACCTCAACGAGGCACACCTGGGGAGGGCGCGCCGGCAGGGTAAGGCTGCCCAGGTCAGCTAATCCACAACCCTCAGGGAATCACATTGTTGAAAATGGACCCCGCTAAGGCAGAAGAGAAGCCAAGGGAAAAAAGGACACAATGCCATTTGCAGCACCGTAGATGAGTCTAGAAGTAATCACGTGACTTGTAGTAAGTCAGAAAGTGAAAGACACATATCATATCATATCACTTATAGGTGTTACCTAAAAATGGATACCAGGGCAGATATTTCCACGGAGAAGGGCAATCACAGATTCATTAAACAAACTTATGGTTCACCAATGGAAAGGTGTGAGGATTGGTTTCATTACGATATCGGGGTTAACAGACATATACAAACACAGGTGACATATATAATCACCAAAGACCTACAGAATACCAAGAGAGGACTACTCAACATTCTGTCATAACGTACATGGGAAAAGGATCCCAAGAAGAACAGTCATCTGTATATGTGTAAAAGAACCACATCTTCCACACCTACAACAAGCCAAACATTGTAATCAAACTTGCTGTAATAAAAAATAAAAAAAATTAAATTAAAAACACGAACAAGAAGTAGTGAGACAAACGTGAGGGGCTTTCTCCTGGCACATTCCATTCTAAACTCCAATCTAGAACACCACTTCCACTGAGGCTCTCTTGCCCTAGTAACCAGATTTGGTAAGGGTGAACTGCTGCCACATTGTGGCCGTTTCACACAACAGCAGCTTTAATCCCAACGCTAATGGTCAGTTGATATTCAAAATCATTGCAGGCCTGTAAATGACACCTGCCCTGAAAACAAATCCTGGGGTCACATATCGACCAAAAAATTCAAAGGACGTCCATATTTCAAAACGACCGTTTCAAAAGGCATATTTTACGCACATTAGTGTTCTGCTTCTTTTCCTTTCTTTCCTTTTTTGTTAAAAACACGGGAATGGAAAAAGGCATCCCTCAGAATGGGCGAAAATCGTTGCAGACGAATCAATGGACAGAGGTTTAATCTCCAATATATATAAACAGCTCATGCAGCTTAATATTAAAAAAACAAACAACCCAAAAAAAATGGGCAGAAGATCTAAAGAGACGTTTCTTCAAAGGAGACACAGAGATGGCCAAGACGCACATGAAAAGCTGCTCAACAGCCCTAATTATTAGAGAAATGCAAATCAAAACTACAATGAGGTATCACCTCACACCTGTTAGAATCGGCATCTTCAGAAAATCTACAAACAACCAATTCTGGGGAGGGTGTGGACAAAAGGAGCCCTCTTCCACTATTGGTGGGAATGTAAATTGATACAGTCACTATGGAGAACAGTATGGAGTTTCCTTAAAAAAACTAGAAATAGAATTACCATCTGATCCAGCAATCCCACTTCTGGGCATATACCCAGAGAAAACCGTATTTCAAAAAGGCACATTCACCACAATGTTCGTTGCAGCACTATTTACAATAGCCAGGTAATGGAAGCAACCTAAATGCCCACAGACAGATGAATGGATAAAGATGTGGTACATATATAAAATGGAATATGACTCGGCCATAAAAAGGAATGTAACTGGGTCATCTGTAGAGACATCGATGGATCGAGAGACTGTCATACAGAATGAAGTAAGTCAGAAAGAGGAAAACAAATATTGTATATTAATGCATATATGTGGAGCCTAAAAATGGTACAGATGAACTGGTTTGCAGGGAAGAAATAGAGACACAGAGGTAGAGAACAAACGTATGGACACCAAGTGTGGGAAGCCATGGGGTGGTGGTGGTGGGATGAGTTGGGAGTTTGGGATTGACCTGTATACATGTATATGCATAAAATACATAACTAATAATAACGTGCTGTATAAAAAAATAAATAAAATTTCAAAATTTTAAAAAATAAAATTTAAAAATAAAACAGAAAAAAGTTCTTCCCGTCACACAGATGTATTTATAGGAATGAATTATTTCCATGCTTATATCTATAAATACATAAAAGAGGAATAACATCTAACTTGAAACATAAAAGAAACAAAAAGTGAACCCACGAGTTATACAGAGGAAAACCCTATCACGGCACTTGCTCCAGTGGTAAACAATTCTGAAATTGGTCAGAGGTGGGGAACCATCTCCCATACAGCCAGCAACCCAACCCCCACGCAAGGAGCGTCCTCATTGCAAAGCTGGGGGACCGTGCCGAGGCATCTGTGAGTAAACGTGAGCTGAGCCCCAGGCCAGCTGCTGCTGAACTGTTCCCACCCTTTCCAGGTAAAACACCTGAATAGGTACAAGGGCTTGAAAGCCTAGAGGAAGGACCGTGGAGCCACACCAGCGACAGCACGCAGGCCAACTTGGTGCCTGCAGGCCAGCCAGCATGGTCCTGGACCCTGGCTCTCTTCCAGAAGCTTTCCATTGCCCTGCCTGAGATACCCCTCCTGTCCCGGCCCCCACTGCTTTTTTCCTTCCTCACCTCTGTCCGGAGAGAAATTCCAGCGGAAGGTATGGGTGACACATCCTCTTCTTTACAGGCGGCAGCCTGGCAACTCCTGCAGAAAGGCCAGCAGAACCCCACTCACACCGGGCCACCCACAAAGCTGTGGCCCCTCACTCCCTCCCACCAGCACAGCCCCGAGACTGCTGACGGGGCAGAGAATATGGAGTCAGGCACAGCTTCAGGGGCTATTGCTGCCTGGAGCTCTGTTTATATTGACCTCAACGAGGCACACCTGGGGAGGGCGGGCCGGCAGGGTAAGGCTGCCCAGGTCAGCTAATCCACAACCCTCAGGGAATCACATTGTTGAAAATGGACCCCGCTAAGGCAGAAGAGAAGCCAAGGGAAAAAAGGACACAATGCCATTTGCAGCACCGTAGATGAGTCTAGAAGTAATCACGTGACTTGTAGTAAGTCAGAAAGTGAAAGACACATATCATATCATATCACTTATAGGTGTTACCTAAAAATGGATACCAGGGCAGATATTTCCACGGAGAAGGGCAATCACAGATTCATTAAACAAACTTATGGTTCACCAATGGAAAGGTGTGAGGATTGGTTTCATTACGATATCGGGGTTAACAGACATATACAAACACAGGTGACATATATAATCACCAAAGACCTACAGAATACCAAGAGAGGACTACTCAACATTCTGTCATAACGTACATGGGAAAAGGATCCCAAGAAGAACAGTCATCTGTATATGTGTAAAAGAACCACATCTTCCACACCTACAACAAGCCAAACATTGTAATCAAACTTGCTGTAATAAAAAATAAAAAAATTAAATTAAAAACACGAACAAGAAGTAGTGAGACAAACGTGAGGGGCTTTCTCCTGGTACATTCCATTCTAAACTCCAATCTAGAACACCACTTCCACTGAGGCTCTCTTGCCCTAGTAACCAGATTTGGTAAGGGTGAACTGCTGCCACCTTGTGGCCGTTTCACACAACAGCAGCTTTAATCCCAACGCTAATGGTCAGTTGATATTCAAAATCATTGCAGGCCTGTAAATGACACCTGCCCTGAAAACAAATCCTGGGGTCACATATCGACCAAAATATTCAAAGGACGTCCATATTTCAAAACGACCGTTTCAAAAGGCATATTTTACGCACATTAGTGTTCTGCTTCTTTTCCTTTCTTTCCTTTTTTGTTAAAAAACACGGGAATGGAAAAAGGCATCCCTCAGAATGGGCGAAAATCGTTGCAGACAAATCAATGGACAGAGGTTTAATCTCCAATATATATAAACAGCTCATGCAGCTTAATATTAAAAAAACAAACAACCCAAAAAAAATGGGCAGAAGATCTAAAGAGACGTTTCTTCAAAGGAGACACAGAGATGGCCAAGACGCACATGAAAAGCTGCTCAACAGCACTAATTATTAGAGAAATGCAAATCAAAACTACAATGAGGTATCACCTCACACCTGTTAGAATCGGCATCTTCAGAAAATCTACAAACAACAAATTCTGGGGAGGGTGTGGACAAAAGGAGCCCTCTTCCACTATTGGTGGGAATGTAAATTGATACAGTCACTATGGAGAACAGTATGGAGTTTCCTTATAAAAACTAGAAATAGAATTACCATCTGATCCAGCAATCCCACTTCTGGGCATATACCCAGAGATAACCGTATTTCAAAAAGGCACATTCACCACAATGTTCGTTGCAGCACTATTTACAATAGCCAGGTAATGGAAGCAACCTAAATGCCCACAGACAGATGAATGGATAAAGATGTGGTACATATATAAAATGGAATATTACTCGGCCATAAAAAGGAATGAAACTGGGTCATTTGTAGAGACATCGATGGATCGAGAGACTGTCATACAGAATGAAGTAAGTCAGAAAGAGGAAAACAAATATTGTATATTAATGCATATATGTGGAGCCTAAAAATGGTACAGATGAACTGGTTTGCAGGGAAGAAATAGAGACACAGAGGTAGAGAACAAACGTATGGACACCAAGTGTGGGAAGCCATGGGGTGGTGGTGGTGGGATGAGTTGGGAGTTTGGGATTGACCTGTATACATGTATATGCATAAAATACATAACTAATAATAACGTGCTGTATAAAAAAATAAATAAAATTTCAAAATTTTAAAAAATAAAATTTAAAAATAAAACAGAAAAAAGTTCTTCCCGTCACACAGATGTATTTATAGGAATGAATTATTTCCATGCTTATATCTATAAATACATAAAAGAGGAATAACATCTAACTTGAAACATAAAAGAAACAAAAAGTGAACCCACGAGTTATACAGAGGAAAACCCTATCACGGCACTTGCTCCAGTGGTAAACAATTCTGAAATTGGTCAGAGGTGGGGAACCATCTCCCATACAGCCAGCAACCCAACCCCCACGCAAGGAGCGTCCTCATTGCAAAGCTGGGGGACCGTGCCGAGGCATCTGTGAGTAAACGTGAGCTGAGCCCCAGGCCAGCTGCTGCTGAACTGTTCCCACCCTTTCCAGGTAAAACACCTGAATAGGTACAAGGGCTTGAAAGCCTAGAGGAAGGACCGTGGAGCCACACCAGCGACAGCACGCAGGCCAACTTGGTGCCTGCAGGCCAGCCAGCGTGGTCCTGGAACCTGGCTCTCTTCCAGAAGCTTTCCATTGCCCTGCCTGAGATACCCCTCCTGTCCCGGCCCCCACTGCTTTTTTCCTTCCTCACCTCTGTCCGGAGAGAAATTCCAGCGGAAGGTATGGGTGACACATCCTCTTCTTTACAGGCGGCAGCCTGGCAACTCCTGCAGAAAGGCCAGCAGAACCCCACTCACACCGGGCCACCCACAAAGCTGTGGCCCCTCACTCCCTCCCACCAGCACAGCCCCGAGACTGCTGACGGGGCAGAGAATATGGAGTCAGGCACAGCTTCAGGGGCTATTGCTGCCTGGAGCTCTGTTTATATTGACCTCAACGAGGCACACCTGGGGAGGGCGGGCCGGCAGGGTAAGGCTGCCCAGGTCAGCTAATCCACAACCCTCAGGGAATCACATTGTTGAAAATGGACCCCGCTAAGGCAGAAGAGAAGCCAAGGGAAAAAAGGACACAATGCCATTTGCAGCACCGTAGATGAGTCTAGAAGTAATCACGTGACTTGTAGTAAGTCAGAAAGTGAAAGACACATATCATATCATATCACTTAGAGGTGTTACCTAAAAATGGATACCAGGGCAGATATTTCCACGGAGAAGGGCAATCACAGATTCATTAAACAAACTTATGGTTCACCAATGGAAAGGTGTGAGGATTGGTTTCATTACGATATCGGGGTTAACAGACATATACAAACACAGGTGACATATATAATCACCAAAGACCTACAGAATACCAAGAGAGGACTACTCAACATTCTGTCATAACGTACATGGGAAAAGGATCCCAAGAAGAACAGTCATCTGTATATGTGTAAAAGAACCACATCTTCCACACCTACAACAAGCCAAACATTGTAATCAAAATGCTGTAATAAAAAATAAAAACTTAAATTAAAAACACGAACAAGAAGTAGTGAGACAAACGTGAGGGGCTTTCTCCTGGTACATTCCATTCTAAACTCCAATCTAGAACACCACTTCCACTGAGGCTCTCTTGCCCTAGTAACCAGATTTGGTAAGGGTGAACTGCTGCCACCTTGTGGCCGTTTCACACAACAGCAGCTTTAATCCCAACGCTAATGGTCAGTTGATATTCAAAATCACTGCAGGCCTGTAAATGACACCTGCCCTGAAAACAAATCCTGGGGTCACATATCGACCAAAAATTTCAAAGGACGTCCATATTTCAAAACGACCGTTTCAAAAGGCATATTTTACGCACATTAGTGTTCTGCTTCTTTTCCTTTCTTTCCTTTTTTGTTAAAAAACACGGGAATGGAAAAAGGAATCCCTCAGAATGGGCGAAAATCGTTGCAGACGAATCAATGGACAGAGGTTTAATCTCCAATATATATAAACAGCTCATGCAGCTTAATATTAAATAAACAAACAACCCAAAAAAAATGGGCAGAAGATCTAAAGAGACGTTTCTTCAAAGGAGACACAGAGATGGCCAAGACGCACATGAAAAGCTGCTCAACAGCACTAATTATTAGAGAAATGCAAATCAAAACTACAATGAGGTATCACCTCACACCTGTTAGAATCGGCATCATCAGAAAATCTACAAACAACCAATTCTGGGGAGGGTGTGGACAAAAGGAGCCCTCTTCCACTATTGGTGGGAATGTAAATTGATACAGTCCCTATGGAGAACAGTATGGAGTTTCCTTAAGAAAACTAGAAATAGAATTACCATCTGATCCAGCAATCCCACTTCTGGGCATATACCCAGAGAAAACCGTATTTCAAAAAGGCACATTCACCACAATGTTCGTTGCAGCACTATTTACAATAGCCAGGTAATGGAAGCAACCTAAATGCCCACAGACAGATGAATGGATAAAGATGTGGTACATATATAAAATGGAATATGACTCGGCCATAAAAAGGAATGAAACTGGGTCATCTGTAGAGACATCGATGGATCGAGAGACTGTCATACAGAATGAAGTAAGTCAGAAAGAGGAAAACAAATATTGTATATTAATGCATATATGTGGAGCCTAAAAATGGTACAGATGAACTGGTTTGCAGGGAAGAAATAGAGACACAGAGGTAGAGAACAAACGTATGGACACCAAGTGTGGGAAGCCATGGGGTGGTGGTGGTGGGATGAGTTGGGAGTTTGGGATTGACCTGTATACATGTATATGCATAAAATACATAACTAATAATAACGTGCTGTATAAAAAAATAAATAAAATTTCAAAATTTTAAAAAATAAAATTTAAAAATAAAACAGAAAAAATTCTTCCCGTCACACAGATGTATTTATAGGAATGAATTATTTCCATGCTTATATCTATAAATACATAAAAGAGGAATAACATCTAACTTGAAACATAAAAGAAACAAAAAGTGAACCCACGAGTTATACAGAGGAAAACCCTATCACGGCACTTGCTCCAGTGGTAAACAATTCTGAAATTGGTCAGAGGTGGGGAACCATCTCCCATACAGCCAGCAACCCAACCCCCACGCAAGGAGCGTCCTCATTGCAAAGCTGGGGGACCGTGCCGAGGCATCTGTGAGTAAACGTGAGCTGAGCCCCAGGCCAGCTGCTGCTGAACTGTTCCCACCCTTTCCAGGTAAAACACCTGAATATGTACAAGGGCTTGAAAGCCTAGAGGAAGGACCGTGGAGCCACACCAGCGACAGCACGCAGGCCAACTTGGTGCCTGCAGGCCAGCCAGCGTGGTCCTGGACCCTGGCGCTCTTCCAGAAGCTTTCCATTGCCCTGCCTGAGATACCCCTCCTGTCCCGGCCCCCACTGCTTTTTTCCTTCCTCACCTCAGTCCGGAGAGAAATTCCAGCGGAAGGTATGGGTGACACATCCTCTTCTTTACAGGCGGCAGCCTGGCAACTCCTGCAGAAAGGCCAGCAGAACCCCACTCACACCGGGCCACCCACAAAGCTGTGGCCCCTCACTCCCTCCCACCAGCACAGCCCCGAGACTGCTGACGGGGCAGAGAATATGGAGTCAGGCACAGCTTCAGGGGCTATTGCTGCCTGGAGCTCTGTTTATATTGACCTCAACGAGGCACACCTGGGGAGGGCGGGCCGGCAGGGTAAGGCTGCCCAGGTCAGCTAATCCACAACCCTCAGGGAATCACATTGTTGAAAATGGACCCCGCTAAGGCAGAAGAGAAGCCAAGGGAAAAAAGGACACAATGCCATTTGCAGCACCGTAGATGAGTCTAGAAGTAATCACGTGACTTGTAGTAAGTCAGAAAGTGAAAGACACATATCATATCATATCACTTATAGGTGTTACCTAAAAATGGATACCAGGGCAGATATTTCCACGGAGAAGGGCAATCACAGATTCATTAAACAAACTTATGGTTCACCAATGGAAAGGTGTGAGGATTGGTTTCATTACGATATCGGGGTTAACAGACATATACAAACACAGGTGACATATATAATCACCAAAGACCTACAGAATACCAAGAGAGGACTACTCAACATTCTGTCATAACGTACATGGGAAAAGGATCCCAAGAAGAACAGTCATCTGTATATGTGTAAAAGAACCACATCTTCCACACCTACAACAAGCCAAACATTGTAATCAAACTTGCTGTAATAAAAAATAAAAAAATTAAATTAAAAACACGAACAAGAAGTAGTGAGACAAACGTGAGGGGCTTTCTCCTGGCACATTCCATTCTAAACTCCAATCTAGAACACCACTTCCACTGAGGCTCTCTTGCCCTAGTAACCAGATTTGGTAAGGGTGAACTGCTGCCACCTTGTGGCCGTTTCACACAACAGCAGCTTTAATCCCAACGCTAATGGTCAGTTGATATTCAAAATCATTGCAGGCCTGTAAATGACACCTGCCCTGAAAACAAATCCTGGGGTCACATATCGACCAAAAAATTCAAAGGACGTCCATATTTCAAAACGACCGTTTCAAAAGGCATATTTTACGCACATTAGTGTTCTGCTTCTTTTCCTTTCTTTCCTTTTTTGTTAAAAAACACGGGAATGGAAAAAGGCATCCCTCAGAATGGACGAAAATCGTTGCAGACGAATCAATGGACAGAGGTTTAATCTCCAATATATATAAACAGCTCATGCAGCTTAATATTAAAAAAGCAAACAACCCAAAAAAAATGGGCAGAAGATCTAAAGAGACGTTTCTTCAAAGGAGACACAGAGATGGCCAAGACGCACATGAAAAGCTGCTCAACAGCACTAATTATTAGAGAAATGCAAATCAAAACTACAATGAGGTATCACCTCACACCTGTTAGAATCGGCATCATCAGAAAATCTACAAACAACCAATTCTGGGGAGGGTGTGGACAAAAGGAGCCCTCTTCCACTATTGGTGGGAATGTAAATTGATAGAGTCACTATGGAGAACAGTATGGAGTTTCCTTAAAAAACTAGAAATAGAATTACCATCTGATCCAGCAATCCCACTTCTGGGCATATACCCAGAGAAAACCGTATTTCAAAAAGGCACATTCACCACAATGTTCGTTGCAGCACTATTTACAATAGCCAGGTAATGGAAGCAACCTAAATGCCCACAGACAGATGAATGGATAAAGATGTGGTACATATATAAAATGGAATATGACTCGGCCATAAAAAGGAATGAAACTGGGTCATCTGTAGAGACATCGATGGATCGAGAGACTGTCATACAGAATGAAGTAAGTCAGAAAGAGGAAAACAAATATTGTATATTAATGCATATATGTGGAGCCTAAAAATGGTACAGATGAACTGGTTTGCAGGGAAGAAATAGAGACACAGAGGTAGAGAACAAACGTATGGACACCAAGTGTGGGAAGCCATGGGGTGGTGGTGGTGGGATGAGTTGGGAGTTTGGGATTGACCTGTATACATGTATATGCATAAAATACATAACTAATAATAACGTGCTGTATAAAAAAATAAATAAAATTTCAAAATTTTAAAAAATAAAATTTAAAAATAAAACAGAAAAAAGTTCTTCCCGTCACACAGATGTATTTATAGGAATGAATTATTTCCATGCTTATATCTATAAATACATAAAAGAGGAATAACATCTAACTTGAAACATAAAAGAAACAAAAAGTGAACCCACGAGTTATACAGAGGAAAACCCTATCACGGCACTTGCTCCAGTGGTAAACAATTCTGAAATTGGTCAGAGGTGGGGAACCATCTCCCATACAGCCAGCAACCCAACCCCCACGCAAGGAGCGTCCTCATTGCAAAGCTGGGGGACCGTGCCGAGGCATCTGTGAGTAAACGTGAGCTGAGCCCCAGGCCAGCTGCTGCTGAACTGTTCCCACCCTTTCCAGGTAAAACACCTGAATATGTACAAGGTCTTGAAAGCCTAGAGGAAGGACCGTGGAGCCACACCAGCGACAGCACGCAGGCCAACTTGGTGCCTGCAGGCCAGCCAGCGTGGTCCTGGACCCTGGCGCTCTTCCAGAAGCTTTCCATTGCCCTGCCTGAGATACCCGTCCTGTCCCGGCCCCCACTGCTTTTTTCCTTCCTCACCTCTGTCCGGAGAGAAATTCCAGCGGAAGGTATGGGTGACACATCCTCTTCTTTACAGGCGGCAGCCTGGCAACTCCTGCAGAAAGGCCAGCAGTACCCCACTCACAACAGGCCACCCACAAAGCTGTGGCCCCTCATTCCCTCCCACCAGCACAGCCCCGAGACTGCTGACGGGGCAGAGAATATGGAGTCAGGCACAGCTTCAGGGGCTATTGCTGCCTGGAGCTCTGTTTATATTGACCTCAACGAGGCACACCTGGGGAGGGCGGGCCGGCAGGGTAAGGCTGCCCAGGTCAGCTAATCCACAACCCTCAGGGAATCACATTGTTGAAAATGGACCCCGCTAAGGCAGAAGAGAAGCCAAGGGAAAAAAGGACACAATGCCATTTGCAGCACCGTAGATGAGTCTAGAAGTAATCACGTGACTTGTAGTAAGTCAGAAAGTGAAAGACACATATCATATCATATCACTTATAGGTGTTACCTAAAAATGGATACCAGGGCAGATATTTCCACGGAGAAGGGCAATCACAGATTCATTAAACAAACTTATGGTTCACCAATGGAAAGGTGTGAGGATTGGTTTCATTACGATATCGGGGTTAACAGACATATACAAACACAGGTGACATATATAATCACCAAAGACCTACAGAATACCAAGAGAGGACTACTCAACATTCTGTCATAACGTACATGGGAAAAGGATCCCAAGAAGAACAGTCATCTGTATATGTGTAAAAGAACCACATCTTCCACACCTACAACAAGCCAAACATTGTAATCAAACTTGCTGTAATAAAAAATAAAAAAAATTAAATTAAAAACACGAACAAGAAGTAGTGAGACAAACGTGAGGGGCTTTCTCCTGGCACATTCCATTTTAAACTCCAATCTAGAACACCACTTCCACTGAGGCTCTCTTGCCCTAGTAACCAGATTTGGTAAGGGTGAACTGCTGCCACCTTGTGGCCGTTTCACACAACAGCAGCTTTAATCCCAACGCTAATGGTCAGTTGATATTCAAAATCATTGCAGGCCTGTAAATGACACCTGCCCTGAAAACAAATCCTGGGGTCACATATCGACCAAAATATTCAAAGGACGTCCATATTTCAAAACGACCGTTTCAAAAGGCATATTTTACGCACATTAGTGTTCTGCTTCTTTTCCTTTCTTTCCTTTTTTGTTAAAAAACACGGGAATGGAAAAAGGCATCCCTCAGAATGGGCGAAAATCGTTGCAGACGAATCAATGGACAGAGGTTTAATCTCCAATATATATAAACAGCTCATGCAGCTTAATATTAAAAAAACAAACAACCCAAAAAAAATGGGCAGAAGATCTAAAGAGACGTTTCTTCAAAGGAGACACAGAGATGGCCAAGATGCACATGAAAAGCTGCTCAACAGCACTAATTATTAGAGAAATGCAAATCAAAACTACAATGAGGTATCACCTCACACCTGTTAGAATCGGCATCATCAGAAAATCTACAAACAACCAATTCTGGGGAGGGTGTGGACAAAAGGAGCCCTCTTCCACTATTGGTGGGAATGTAAATTGATACAGTCCCTATGGAGAACAGTATGGAGTTTCCTTAAAAAAATTAGAAATAGAATTACCATCTGATCCAGCAATCCCACTTCTGGGCATATACCCAGAGAAAACCGTATTTCAAAAAGGCACATTCACCACAATGTTCGTTGCAGCACTATTTACAATAGCCAGGTAATGGAAGCAACCTAAATGCCCACAGACAGATGAATGGATAAAGATGTGGTACATATATAAAATGGAATATGACTCGGCCATAAAAAGGAATGAAACTGGGTCATTTGTAGAGACATCGATGGATCGAGAGACTGTCATACAGAATGAAGTAAGTCAGAAAGAGGAAAACAAATATTGTATATTAATGCATATATGTGGAGCCTAAAAATGGTACAGATGAACTGGTTTGCAGGGAAGAAATAGAGACACAGAGGTAGAGAACAAACGTATGGACACCAAGTGTGGGAAGCCATGGGGTGGTGGTGGTGGGATGAGTTGGGAGTTTGGGATTGACCTGTATACATGTATATGCATAAAATACATACCTAATAATAACGTGCTGTATAAAAAAAATAAATAAAATTTCAAAATTTAAAAAAATAAAATTTAAAAATAAAACAGAAAAAAGTTCTTCCCGTCACACAGATGTATTTATAGGAATGAATTATTTCCATGCTTATATCTATAAATACATAAAAGAGGAATAACATCTAACTTGAAACATAAAAGAAAAAAAACGTGAACCCACGAGTTATACAGAGGAAAACCCTATCACGGCACTTGCTCCAGTGGTAAACAATTCTGAAATTGGTCAGAGGTGGGGAACCATCTCCCATACAGCCAGCAACCCAATCCCCACGCAAGGAGCGTCCTCATTGCAAAGCTGGGGGACCGTGCCGAGGCATCTGTGAGTAAACGTGAGCTGAGCCCCAGGCCAGCTGCTGCTGAACTGTTCCCACCCTTTCCAGGTAAAACACCTGAATAGGTACAAGGTCTTGAAAGCCTAGAGGAAGGACCGTGGAGCCACACCAGCGACAGCACGCAGGCCAACTTGGTGCCTGCAGGCCAGCCAGCGTGGTCCTGGACCCTGGCGCTCTTCCAGAAGCTTTCCATTGCCCTGCCTGAGATACCCCTCCTGTCCCGGCCCCCACTGCTTTTTTCCTTCCTCACCTCTGTCCGGAGAGAAATTCCAGCGGAAGGTATGGGTGACACATCCTCTTCTTTACAGGCGGCAGCCTGGCAACTCCTGCAGAAAGGCCAGCAGAACCCCACTCACACCGGGCCACCCACAAAGCTGTGGCCCCTCACTCCCTCCCACCAGCACAGCCCCGAGACTGCTGACGGGGCAGAGAATATGGAGTCAGGCACAGCTTCAGGGGCTATTGCTGCCTGGAGCTCTGTTTATATTGACCTCAACGAGGCACACCTGGGGAGGGCGGGCCGGCAGGGTAAGGCTGCCCAGGTCAGCTAATCCACAACCCTCAGGGAATCTCATTGTTGAAAATGGACCCCGCTAAGGCAGAAGAGAAGCCAAGGGAAAAAAGGACACAATGCCATTTGCAGCACCGTACATGAGTCTAGAAGTAATCACGTGACTTGTATTAAGTCAGAAAGTGAAAGACACATATCATATCATATCACTTAGAGGTGTTACCTAAAAATGGATACCAGGGCAGATATTTCCACGGAGAAGGGCAATCACAGATTCATTAAACAAACTTATGGTTCACCAATGGAAAGGTGTGAGGATTGGTTTCATTACGATATCGGGGTTAACAGACATATACAAACACAGGTGACATATATAATCACCAAAGACCTACAGAATACCAAGAGAGGACTACTCAACATTCTGTCATAACGTACATGGGAAAAGGATCCCAAGAAGAACAGTCATCTGTATATGTGTAAAAGAACCACATCTTCCACACCTACAACAAGCCAAACATTGTAATCAAAATGCTGTAATAAAAAATAAAAAACTTAAATTAAAAACACGAACAAGAAGTAATGAGACAAACGTGAGGGGCTTTCTCCTGGCACATTCCATTCTAAACTCCAATCTAGAACACCACTTCCACTGAGGCTCTCTTGCCCTAGTAACCAGATTTGGTAAGGGTGAACTGCTGCCACCTTGTGGCCGTTTCACACAACAGCAGCTTTAATCCCAACGCTAATGGTCAGTTGATATTCAAAATCATTGCAGGCCTGTAAATGACACCTGCCCTGAAAACAAATCCTGGGGTCACATATCGACCAAAAATTTCAAAGGACGTCCATATTTCAAAACCACCGTTTCAAAAGGCATATTTTACGCACATTAGTGTTCTGCTTCTTTTCCTTTCTTTCCTTTTTTGTTAAAAAACACGGGAATGGAAAAAGGCATCCCTCAGAATGGGCGAAAATCGTTGCAGACGAATCAATGGACAGAGGTTTAATCTCCAATATATATAAACAGCTCATGCAGCTTAATATTAAAAAAAACAAACAACCCAAAAAAATGGGCAGAAGATCTAAAGAGACGTTTCTTCAAAGGAGACACAGAGATGGCCAAGACGCACATGAAAAGCTGCTCAACAGCACTAATTATTAGAGAAATGCAAATCAAAACTACAATGAGGTATCACCTCACACCTGTTAGAATCGGCATCATCAGAAAATCTACAAACAACCAATTCTGGGGAGGGTGTGGACAAAAGGAACCCTCTTCCACTATTGGTGGGAATGTAAATTGATACAGTCCCTATGGAGAACAGTATGGAGTTTCCTTAAGAAAACTAGAAATAGAATTACCATCTGATCCAGCAATCCCACTTCTGGGCATATACCCAGAGAAAACCGTATTTCAAAAAGGCACATTCACCACAATGTTCGTTGCAGCACTATTTACAATAGCCAGGTAATGGAAGCAACCTAAATGCCCACAGACAGATGAATGGATAAAGATGTGGTACATATATAAAATGGAATATTACTCGGCCATAAAAAGGAATG
This sequence comes from Mesoplodon mirus, assembly GCF_964341445.2. Taxonomy (NCBI): domain Eukaryota; kingdom Metazoa; phylum Chordata; class Mammalia; order Artiodactyla; family Ziphiidae; genus Mesoplodon; species Mesoplodon mirus. The sequence goes on along the minus strand of NW_028295747.1, from coordinate 1,834,302 downwards.
AAACTGGGTCATTTGTAGAGACATCGATGGATCGAGAGACTGTCATACAGAATGAAGTAAGTCAGAAAGAGGAAAACAAATATTGTATATTAATGCATATATGTGGAGCCTAAAAATGGTACAGATGAACTGGTTTGCAGGGAAGAAATAGAGACACAGAGGTAGAGAACAAACGTATGGACACCAAGTGTGGGAAGCCATGGGGTGGTTGTGGTGGGAAGAGTTGGGAATTTGGGATTGACCTGTATACATGTATATGCATAAAATACATAACTAATAATAACGTGCTGTATAAAAAAATAAATAAAATTTCAAAATTTTAAAAAATAAAATTTAAAAATAAAACAGAAAAAAGTTCTTCCCGTCACACAGATGTATTTATAGGAATGAATTATTTCCATGCTTATATCTATAAATACATAAAAGAGGAATAACATCTAACTTGAAACATAAAAGAAACAAAAAGTGAACCCACGAGTTATACAGAGGAAAACCCTATCACGGCACTTGCTCCAGTGGTAAACAATTCTGAAATTGGTCAGAGGTGGGGAACCATCTCCCATACAGCCAGCAACCCAACCCCCACGCAAGGAGCGTCCTCATTGCAAAGCTGGGGGACCGTGCCGAGGCATCTGTGAGTAAACGTGAGCTGAGCCCCAGGCCAGCTGCTGCTGAACTGTTCCCACCCTTTCCAGGTAAAATATCTGAATATGTACAAGGGCTTGAAAGCCTACAGGAAGGACCGTGGAGCCACACCAGCGACAGCACGCAGGCCAACTTGGTGCCTGCAGGCCAGCCAGCGTGGTCCTGGACCCTGGCGCTCTTCCAGAAGCTTTCCATTGCCCTGCCTGAGATACCCCTCCTGTCCCGGCCCCCACTGCTTTTTTCCTTCCTCACCTCTGTCCGGAGAGAAATTCCAGCGGAAGGTATGGGTGACACATCCTCTTCTTTACAGGCGGCAGCCTGGCAACTCCTGCAGAAAGGCCAGCAGAACCCCACTCACACCGGGCCACCCACAAAGCTGTGGCCCCTCACTCCCTCCCACCAGCACAGCCCCGAGACTGCTGACGGGGCAGAGAATATGGAGTCAGGCACAGCTTCATGGGCTATTGCTGCCTGGAGCTCTGTTTATATTGACCTCAACGAGGCACACCTGGGGAGGGCGGGCCGGCAGGGTAAGGCTGCCCAGGTCAGCTAATCCACAACCCTCAGGGAATCACATTGTTGAAAATGGACCCTGCTAAGGCAGAAGAGAAGCCAAGGGAAAAAAGGACACAATGCCATTTGCAGCACCGTAGATGAGTCTAGAAGTAATCACGTGACTTGTAGTAAGTCAGAAAGTGAAAGACACATATCATATCATATCACTTATAGGTGTTACCTAAAAATGGATACCAGGGCAGATATTACCATGGAGAAGGGCAATCACAGATTCATTAAACAAACTTATGGTTCACCAATGGAAAGGTGTGAGGATTGGTTTCATTACGATATCGGGGTTAACAGACATATACAAACACAGGTGACATATATAATCACCAAAGACCTACAGAATACCAAGAGAGGACTACTCAACATTCTGTCATAACGTACATGGGAAAAGGATCCCAAGAAGAACAGTCATCTGTATATGTGTAAAAGAACCACATCTTCCACACCTACAACAAGCCAAACATTGTAATCAAACTTGCTGTAATAAAAAATAAAAAAATTAAATTAAAAACACGAACAAGAAGTAGTGAGACAAACGTGAGGGGCTTTCTCCTGGCACATTCCATTCTAAACTCCAATCTAGAACACCACTTCCACTGAGGCTCTCTTGCCCTAGTAACCAGATTTGGTAAGGGTGAACTGCTGCCACATTGTGGCCGTTACACACAACAGCAGCTTTAATCCCAGCGCTAATGGTCAGTTGATATTCAAAATCATTGCAGGCCTGTAAATGACACCTGCCCTGAAAACAAATCCTGGGGTCACATATCGACCAAAAAATTCAAAGGACGTCCATATTTCAAAACGACCGTTTCAAAAGGCATATTTTACGCACATTAGTGTTCTGCTTCTTTTCCTTTCTTTCCTTTTTTGTTAAAAAACACGGGAATGGAAAAAGGCATCCCTCAGAATGGGCGAAAATCGTTGCAGACGAATCAATGGACAGAGGTTTAATCTCCAATATATATAAACAGCTCATGCAGCTTAATATTAAAAAAACAAACAACCCCAAAAAAATGGGCAGAAGATCTAAAGAGACGTTTCTTCAAAGGAGACACAGAGATGGCCAAGACGCACATGAAAAGCTGCTCAACAGCACTAATTATTAGAGAAATGCAAATCAAAACTACAATGAGGTATCACCTCACACCTGTTAGAATCGGCATCATCAGAAAATCTACAAACAACCAATTCTGGGGAGGGTGTGGACAAAAGGAACCCTCTTCCACTATTGGTGGGAATGTAAATTGATACAGTCCCTATGGAGAACAGTATGGAGTTTCCTTAAGAAAACTAGAAATAGAATTACCATCTGATCCAGCAATCCCACTTCTGGGCATATACCCAGAGAAAACCGTATTTCAAAAAGGCACATTCACCACAATGTTCGTTGCAGCACTATTTACAATAGCCAGGTAATGGAAGCAACCTAAATGCCCACAGACAGATGAATGGATAAAGATGTGGTACATATATAAAATGGAATATGACTCGGCCATAAAAAGGAATGTAACTGGGTCATCTGTAGAGACATCGATGGATCGAGAGACTGTCATACAGAATGAAGTAAGTCAGAAAGAGGAAAACAAATATTGTATATTAATGCATATATGTGGAGCCTAAAAATGGTACAGATGAACTGGTTTGCAGGGAAGAAATAGAGACACAGAGGTAGAGAACAAACGTATGGACACCAAGTGTGGGAAGCCATGGGGTGGTGGTGGTGGGATGAGTTGGGAGTTTGGGATTGACCTGTATACATGTATATGCATAAAATACATAACTAATAATAACGTGCTGTATAAAAAAATAAATAAAATTTCAAAATTTTAAAAAATAAAATTTAAAAATAAAACAGAAAAAAGTTCTTCCCGTCACACAGATGTATTTATAGGAATGAATTATTTCCATGCTTATATCTATAAATACATAAAAGAGGAATAACATCTAACTTGAAACATAAAAGAAACAAAAAGTGAACCCACGAGTTATACAGAGGAAAACCCTATCACGGCACTTGCTCCAGTGGTAAACAATTCTGAAATTGGTCAGAGGTGGGGAACCATCTCCCATACAGCCAGCAACCCAACCCCCACGCAAGGAGCGTCCTCATTGCAAAGCTGGGGGACCGTGCCGAGGCATCTGTGAGTAAACGTGAGCTGAGCCCCAGGCCAGCTGCTGCTGAACTCTTCCCACCCTTTCCAGGTAAAACACCTGAATATGTACAAGGGCTTGAAAGCCTACAGGAAGGACCGTGGAGCCACTCCAGCGACAGCACGCAGGCCAACTTGGTGCCTGCAGGCCAGCCAGCGTGGTCCTGGACCCTGGCGCTCTTCCAGAAGCTTTCCATTGCCCTGCCTGAGATACCCCTCCTGTCCCGGCCCCCACTGCTTTTTTCCTTCCTCACCTCTGTCCGGAGAGAAATTCCAGCGGAAGGTATGGGTGACACATCCTCTTCTTTACAGGCGGCAGCCTGGCAACTCCTGCAGAAAGGCCAGCAGAACCCCACTCACACCGGGCCACCCACAAATCTGTGGCCCCTCACTCCCTCCCACCAGCACAGCCCCGAGACTGCTGACGGGGCAGAGAATATGGAGTCAGGCACAGCTTCAGGGGCTATTGCTGCCTGGAGCTCTGTTTATATTGACCTCAACGAGGCACACCTGGGGAGGGCGGGCCGGCAGGGTAAGGCTGCCCAGGTCAGCTAATCCACAACCCTCAGGGAATCACATTGTTGAAAATGGACCCCGCTAAGGCAGAAGAGAAGCCAAGGGAAAAAAGGACACAATGCCATTTGCAGCACCGTAGATGAGTCTAGAAGTAATCACGTGACTTGTAGTAAGTCAGAAAGTGAAAGACACATATCATATCATATCACTTATAGGTGTTACCTAAAAATGGATACCAGGGCAGATATTTCCACGGAGAAGGGCAATCACACATTCATTAAACAAACTTATGGTTCACCAATGGAAATGTGAGAGGATTGGTTTCTTTACGATATCGGGGTTAACAGACATATACAAACACAGGTGACATATATAATCACCAAAGACCTACAGAATACCAAGAGAGGACTACTCAACATTCTGTCATAACGTACATGGGAAAAGGATCCCAAGAAGAACAGTCATCTGTATATGTGTAAAAGAACCACATCTTCCACACCTACAACAAGCCAAACATTGTAATCAAACTTGCTGTAATAAAAAATAAAAACTTAAATTAAAAACACGAACAAGAAGTAGTGAGACAAACGTGAGGGGCTTTCTCCTGGCACATTCCATTCTAAATTCCAATCTAGAACACCACTTCCACTGAGGCTCTATTGCCCTAGTAACCAGATTTGGTAAGGGCGAACTGCTGCCACCTTGTGGCCGTTTCACACAACAGCAGCTTTAATCCCAACGCTAATGGTCAGTTGATATTCAAAATCATTGCAGGCCTGTAAATGACACCTGCCCTGAAAACAAATCCTGGGGTCACATATCGACCAAAAATTTCAAAGGACGTCCATATTTCAAAACGACCGTTTCAAAAGGCATATTTTACGCACATTAGTGTTCTGCTTCTTTTCCTTTCTTTCCTTTTTTGTTAAAAAACACGGGAATGGAAAAAGGCATCCCTGAGAATGGGCAAAAATCATTGCAGACGAATCAATGGACAGAGGTTTAATCTCCAATATATATAAACAGCTCATGCAGCTTAATATTAAAAAAACAAACAACCCCAAAAAAATGGGCAGAAGATCTAAAGAGACGTTTCTTCAAAGGAGACACAGAGATGGCCAAGACGCACATGAAAAGCTGCTCAACAGCACTAATTATTAGAGAAATGCAAATCAAAACTACAATGAGGTATCACCTCACACCTGTTAGAATCGGCATCATCAGAAAATCTACAAACAACCAATTCTGGGGAGGGTGTGGACAAAAGGAACCCTCTTCCACTATTGGTGGGAATGTAAATTGATACAGTCCCTATGGAGAACAGTATGGAGTTTCCTTAAAAAAACTAGAAATAGAATTACCATCTGATCCAGCAATCCCACTTCTGGGCATATACCCAGAGAAAACCGTATTTCAAAAAGGCACATTCACCACAATGTTCGTTGCAGCACTATTTACAATAGCCAGGTAATGGAAGCAACCTAAATGCCCACAGACAGATGAATGGATAAAGATGTGGTACATATATAAAATGGAATATGACTCGGCCATAAAAAGGAATGTAACTGGGTCATCTGTAGAGACATCGATGGATCGAGAGACTGTCATACAGAATGAAGTAAGTCAGAAAGAGGAAAACAAATATTGTATATTAATGCATATATGTGGAGCCTAAAAATGGTACAGATGAACTGGTTTGCAGGGAAGAAATAGAGACACAGAGGTAGAGAACAAACGTATGGACACCAAGTGTGGGAAGCCATGGGGTGGTGGTGGTGGGATGAGTTGGGAGTTTGGGATTGACCTGTATACATGTATATGCATAAAATACATAACTAATAATAACGTGCTGTATAAAAAAATAAATAAAATTTCAAAATTTTAAAAAATAAAATTTAAAAATAAAACAGAAAAAAGTTCTTCCCGTCACACAGATGTATTTATAGGAATGAATTATTTCCATGCTTATATCTATAAATACATAAAAGAGGAATAACATCTAACTTGAAACATAAAAGAAACAAAAAGTGAACCCACGAGTTATACAGAGGAAAACCCTATCACGGCACTTGCTCCAGTGGTAAACAATTCTGAAATTGGTCAGAGGTGGGGAACCATCTCCCATACAGCCAGCAACCCAACCCCCACGCAAGGAGCGTCCTCATTGCAAAGCTGGGGGACCGTGCCGAGGCATCTGTGAGTAAACGTGAGCTGAGCCCCAGGCCAGCTGCTGCTGAACTCTTCCCACCCTTTCCAGGTAAAACACCTGAATATGTACAAGGGCTTGAAAGCCTACAGGAAGGACCGTGGAGCCACTCCAGCGACAGCACGCAGGCCAACTTGGTGCCTGCAGGCCAGCCAGCGTGGTCCTGGACCCTGGCGCTCTTCCAGAAGCTTTCCATTGCCCTGCCTGAGATACCCCTCCTGTCCCGGCCCCCACTGCTTTTTTCCTTCCTCACCTCTGTCCGGAGAGAAATTCCAGCGGAAGGTATGGGTGACACATCCTCTTCTTTACAGGCGGCAGCCTGGCAACTCCTGCAGAAAGGCCAGCAGAACCCCACTCACACCGGGCCACCCACAAAGCTGTGGCCCCTCACTCCCTCCCACCAGCACAGCCCCGAGACTGCTGACGGGGCAGAGAATATGGAGTCAGGCACAGCTTCAGGGGCTATTGCTGCCTGGAGCTCTGTTTATATTGACCTCAACGAGGCACACCTGGGGAGGGCGGGCCGGCAGGGTAAGGCTGCCCAGGTCAGCTAATCCACAACCCTCAGGGAATCACATTGTTGAAAATGGACCCCGCTAAGGCAGAAGAGAAGCCAAGGGAAAAAAGGACACAATGCCATTTGCAGCACCGTAGATGAGTCTAGAAGTAATCACGTGACTTGTATTAAGTCAGAAAGTGAAAGACACATATCATATCATATCACTTAGAGGTGTTACCTAAAAATGGATACCAGGGCAGATATTTCCACGGAGAAGGGCAATCACAGATTCATTAAACAAACTTATGGTTCACCAATGGAAAGGTGTGAGGATTGGTTTCATTACGATATCGGGGTTAACAGACATATACAAACACAGGTGACATATATAATCACCAAAGACCTACAGAATACCAAGAGAGGACTACTCAACATTCTGTCATAACGTACATGGGAAAAGGATCCCAAGAAGAACAGTCATCTGTATATGTGTAAAAGAACCACATCTTCCACACCTACAACAAGCCAAACATTGTAATCAAACTTGCTGTAATAAAAAATAAAAAAAATTAAATTAAAAACACGAACAAGAAGTAATGAGACAAACGTGAGGGGCTTTCTCCTGGCACATTCCATTCTAAACTCCAATCTAGAACACCACTTCCACTGAGGCTCTCTTGCCCTAGTAACCAGATTTGGTAAGGGTGAACTGCTGCCACCTTGTGGCCGTTTCACACAACAGCAGCTTTAATCCCAACGCTAATGGTCAGTTGATATTCAAAATCATTGCAGGCCTGTAAATGACACCTGCCCTGAAAACAAATCCTGGGGTCACATATCGACCAAAAATTTCAAAGGACGTCCATATTTCAAAACCACCGTTTCAAAAGGCATATTTTACGCACATTAGTGTTCTGCTTCTTTTCCTTTCTTTCCTTTTTTGTTAAAAAACACGGGAATGGAAAAAGGCATCCCTCAGAATGGGCGAAAATCGTTGCAGACGAATCAATGGACAGAGGTTTAATCTCCAATATATATAAACAGCTCATGCAGCTTAATATTAAAAAAAACAAACAACCCAAAAAAATGGGCAGAAGATCTAAAGAGACGTTTCTTCAAAGGAGACACAGAGATGGCCAAGACGCACATGAAAAGCTGCTCAACAGCACTAATTATTAGAGAAATGCAAATCAAAACTACAATGAGGTATCACCTCACACCTGTTAGAATCGGCATCATCAGAAAATCTACAAACAACCAATTCTGGGGAGGGTGTGGACAAAAGGAACCCTCTTCCACTATTGGTGGGAATGTAAATTGATACAGTCCCTATGGAGAACAGTATGGAGTTTCCTTAAAAAAACTAGAAATAGAATTACCATCTGATCCAGCAATCCCACTTCTGGGAATATACCCAGAGAAAACCGTATTTCAAAAAGGCACATTCACCACAATGTTCGTTGCAGCACTATTTACAATAGCCAGGTAATGGAAGCAACCTAAATGCCCACAGACAGATGAATGGATAAAGATGTGGTACATATATAAAATGGAATATTACTCGGCCATAAAAAGGAATGAAACTGGGTCATTTGTAGAGACATCGATGGATCGAGAGACTGTCATACAGAATGAAGTAAGTCAGAAAGAGGAAAACAAATATTGTATATTAATGCATATATGTGGAGCCTAAAAATGGTACAGATGAACTGGTTTGCAGGGAAGAAATAGAGACACAGAGGTAGAGAACAAACGTATGGACACCAAGTGTGGGAAGCCATGGGGTGGTGGTGGTGGGAAGAGTTGGGAATTTGGGATTGACCTGTATACATGTATATGCATAAAATACATAACTAATAATAACGTGCTGTATAAAAAAATAAATAAAATTTCAAAATTTTAAAAAATAAAATTTAAAAATAAAACAGAAAAAAGTTCTTCCCGTCACACAGATGTATTTATAGGAATGAATTATTTCCATGCTTATATCTATAAATACATAAAAGAGGAATAACATCTAACTTGAAACATAAAAGAAACAAAAAGTGAACCCACGAGTTATACAGAGGAAAACCCTATCACGGCACTTGCTCCAGTGGTAAACAATTCTGAAATTGGTCAGAGGTGGGGAACCATCTCCCATACAGCCAGCAACCCAACCCCCACGCAAGGAGCGTCCTCATTGCAAAGCTGGGGGACCGTGCCGAGGCATCTGTGAGTAAACGTGAGCTGAGCCCCAGGCCAGCTGCTGCTGAACTGTTCCCACCCTTTCCAGGTAAAATATCTGAATATGTACAAGGGCTTGAAAGCCTACAGGAAGGACCGTGGAGCCACACCAGCGACAGCACGCAGGCCAACTTGGTGCCTGCAGGCCAGCCAGGGAAGTCCTGGCCCCGGGCGCTCTTCCAGAAGCTTTCCATTGCCCTGCCTGAGATACCCCTCCTGTCCCGGCCCCCACTGCTTTTTTCCTTCCTCACCTCTGTCCGGAGAGAAATTCCAGCGGAAGGTATGGGTGACACATCCTCTTCTTTACAGGCGGCAGCCTGGCAACTCCTGCAGAAAGGCCAGCAGAACCCCACTCACACCGGGCCACCCACAAAGCTGTGGCCCCTCACTCCCTCCCACCAGCACAGCCCCGAGACTGCTGACGGGGCAGAGAATATGGAGTCAGGCACAGCTTCATGGGCTATTGCTGCCTGGAGCTCTGTTTATATTGACCTCAACGAGGCACACCTGGGGAGGGCGGGCCGGCAGGGTAAGGCTGCCCAGGTCAGCTAATCCACAACCCTCAGGGAATCACATTGTTGAAAATGGACCCTGCTAAGGCAGAAGAGAAGCCAAGGGAAAAAAGGACACAATGCCATTTGCAGCACCGTAGATGAGTCTAGAAGTAATCACGTGACTTGTAGTAAGTCAGAAAGTGAAAGACACATATCATATCATATCACTTATAGGTGTTACCTAAAAATGGATACCAGGGCAGATATTAGCATGGAGAAGGGCAATCACAGATTCATTAAACAAACTTATGGTTCACCAATGGAAAGGTGTGAGGATTGGTTTCATTACGATATCGGGGTTAACAGACATATACAAACACAGGTGACATATATAATCACCAAAGACCTACAGAATACCAAGAGAGGACTACTCAACATTCTGTCATAACGTACATGGGAAAAGGATCCCAAGAAGAACAGTCATCTGTATATGTGTAAAAGAACCACATCTTCCACACCTACAACAAGCCAAACATTGTAATCAAACTTGCTGTAATAAAAAATAAAAAAATTAAATTAAAAACACGAACAAGAAGTAGTGAGACAAACGTGAGGGGCTTTCTCCTGGCACATTCCATTCTAAACTCCAATCTAGAACACCACTTCCACTGAGGCTCTCTTGCCCTAGTAACCAGATTTGGTAAGGGTGAACTGCTGCCACATTGTGGCCGTTACACACAACAGCAGCTTTAATCCCAGCGCTAATGGTCAGTTGATATTCAAAATCATTGCAGGCCTGTAAATGACACCTGCCCTGAAAACAAATCCTGGGGTCACATATCGACCAAAAAATTCAAAGGACGTCCATATTTCAAAACGACCGTTTCAAAAGGCATATTTTACGCACATTAGTGTTCTGCTTCTTTTCCTTTCTTTCCTTTTTTGTTAAAAAACACGGGAATGGAAAAAGGCATCCCTCAGAATGGGCGAAAATCGTTGCAGACGAATCAATGGACAGAGGTTTAATCTCCAATATATATAAACAGCTCATGCAGCTTAATATTAAAAAAACAAACAACCCCAAAAAAATGGGCAGAAGATCTAAAGAGACGTTTCTTCAAAGGAGACACAGAGATGGCCAAGACGCACATGAAAAGCTGCTCAACAGCACTAATTATTAGAGAAATGCAAATCAAAACTACAATGAGGTATCACCTCACACCTGTTAGAATCGGCATCATCAGAAAATCTACAAACAACCAATTCTGGGGAGGGTGTGGACAAAAGGAACCCTCTTCCACTATTGGTGGGAATGTAAATTGATACAGTCCCTATGGAGAACAGTATGGAGTTTCCTTAAAAAAACTAGAAATAGAATTACCATCTGATCCAGCAATCCCACTTCTGGGCATATACCCAGAGAAAACCGTATTTCAAAAAGGCACATTCACCACAATGTTCGTTGCAGCACTATTTACAATAGCCAGGTAATGGAAGCAACCTAAATGCCCACAGACAGATGAATGGATAAAGATGTGGTACATATATAAAATGGAATATGACTCGGCCATAAAAAGGAATGTAACTGGGTCATCTGTAGAGACATCGATGGATCGAGAGACTGTCATACAGAATGAAGTAAGTCAGAAAGAGGAAAACAAATATTGTATATTAATGCATATATGTGGAGCCTAAAAATGGTACAGATGAACTGGTTTGCAGGGAAGAAATAGAGACACAGAGGTAGAGAACAAACGTATGGACACCAAGTGTGGGAAGCCATGGGGTGGTGGTGGTGGGATGAGTTGGGAGTTTGGGATTGACCTGTATACATGTATATGCATAAAATACATAACTAATAATAACGTGCTGTATAAGAAAATAAATAAAATTTCAAAATTTTAAAAAATAAAATTTAAAAATAAAACAGAAAAAAGTTCTTCCCGTCACACAGATGTATTTATAGGAATGAATTATTTCCATGCTTATATCTATAAATACATAAAAGAGGAATAACATCTAACTTGAAACATAAAAGAAACAAAAAGTGAACCCACGAGTTATACAGAGGAAAACCCTATCACGGCACTTGCTCCAGTGGTAAACAATTCTGAAATTGGTCAGAGGTGGGGAACCATCTCCCATACAGCCAGCAACCCAACCCCCACGCAAGGAGCGTCCTCATTGCAAAGCTGGGGGACCGTGCCGAGGCATCTGTGAGTAAACGTGAGCTGAGCCCCAGGCCAGCTGCTGCTGAACTGTTCCCACCCTTTCCAGGTAAAACACCTGAATATGTACAAGGGCTTGAAAGCCTACAGGAAGGACCGTGGAGCCACTCCAGCGACAGCACGCAGGCCAACTTGGTGCCTGCAGGCCAGCCAGCGTGGTCCTGGACCCTGGCGCTCTTCCAGAAGCTTTCCATTGCCCTGCCTGAGATACCCCTCCTGTCCCGGCCCCCACTGCTTTTTTCCTTCCTCACCTCTGTCCGGAGAGAAATTCCAGCGGAAGGTATGGGTGACACATCCTCTTCTTTACAGGCGGCAGCCTGGCAACTCCTGCAGAAAGGCCAGCAGAACCCCACTCACACCGGGCCACCCACAAAGCTGTGGCCCCTCACTCCCTCCCACCAGCACAGCCCCGAGACTGCTGACGGGGCAGAGAATATGGAGTCAGGCACAGCTTCAGGGGCTATTGCTGCCTGGAGCTCTGTTTATATTGACCTCAACGAGGCACACCTGGGGAGGGCGGGCCGGCAGGGTAAGGCTGCCCAGGTCAGCTAATCCACAACCCTCAGGGAATCACATTGTTGAAAATGGACCCCGCTAAGGCAGAAGAGAAGCCAAGGGAAAAAAGGACACAATGCCATTTGCAGCACCGTAGATGAGTCTAGAAGTAATCACGTGACTTGTAGTAAGTCAGAAAGTGAAAGACACATATCATATCATATCACTTATAGGTGTTACCTAAAAATGGATACCAGGGCAGATATTTCCACGGAGAAGGGCAATCACACATTCATTAAACAAACTTATGGTTCACCAATGGAAATGTGAGAGGATTGGTTTCTTTACGATATCGGGGTTAACAGACATATACAAACACAGGTGACATATATAATCACCAAAGACCTACAGAATACCAAGAGAGGACTACTCAACATTCTGTCATAACGTACATGGGAAAAGGATCCCAAGAAGAACAGTCATCTGTATATGTGTAAAAGAACCACATCTTCCACACCTACAACAAGCCAAACATTGTAATCAAACTTGCTGTAATAAAAAATAAAAACTTAAATTAAAAACACGAACAAGAAGTAGTGAGACAAACGTGAGGGGCTTTCTCCTGGCACATTCCATTCTAAATTCCAATCTAGAACACCACTTCCACTGAGGCTCTATTGCCCTAGTAACCAGATTTGGTAAGGGCGAACTGCTGCCACCTTGTGGCCGTTTCACACAACAGCAGCTTTAATCCCAACGCTAATGGTCAGTTGATATTCAAAATCATTGCAGGCCTGTAAATGACACCTGCCCTGAAAACAAATCCTGGGGTCACATATCGACCAAAAATTTCAAAGGACGTCCATATTTCAAAACGACCGTTTCAAAAGGCATATTTTACGCACATTAGTGTTCTGCTTCTTTTCCTTTCTTTCCTTTTTTGTTAAAAAACACGGGAATGGAAAAAGGCATCCCTGAGAATGGGCAAAAATCATTGCAGACGAATCAATGGACAGAGGTTTAATCTCCAATATATATAAACAGCTCATGCAGCTTAATATTAAAAAAACAAACAACCCCAAAAAAATGGGCAGAAGATCTAAAGAGACGTTTCTTCAAAGGAGACACAGAGATGGCCAAGACGCACATGAAAAGCTGCTCAACAGCACTAATTATTAGAGAAATGCAAATCAAAACTACAATGAGGTATCACCTCACACCTGTTAGAATCGGCATCATCAGAAAATCTACAAACAACCAATTCTGGGGAGGGTGTGGACAAAAGGAACCCTCTTCCACTATTGGTGGGAATGTAAATTGATACAGTCCCTATGGAGAACAGTATGGAGTTTCCTTAAAAAAACTAGAAATAGAATTACCATCTGATCCAGCAATCCCACTTCTGGGCATATACCCAGAGAAAACCGTATTTCAAAAAGGCACATTCACCACAATGTTCGTTGCAGCACTATTTACAATAGCCAGGTAATGGAAGCAACCTAAATGCCCACAGACAGATGAATGGATAAAGATGTGGTACATATATAAAATGGAATATGACTCGGCCATAAAAAGGAATGTAACTGGGTCATCTGTAGAGACATCGATGGATCGAGAGACTGTCATACAGAATGAAGTAAGTCAGAAAGAGGAAAACAAATATTGTATATTAATGCATATATGTGGAGCCTAAAAATGGTACAGATGAACTGGTTTGCAGGGAAGAAATAGAGACACAGAGGTAGAGAACAAACGTATGGACACCAAGTGTGGGAAGCCATGGGGTGGTGGTGGTGGGATGAGTTGGGAGTTTGGGATTGACCTGTATACATGTATATGCATAAAATACATAACTAATAATAACGTGCTGTATAAAAAAATAAATAAAATTTCAAAATTTTAAAAAATAAAATTTAAAAATAAAACAGAAAAAAGTTCTTCCCGTCACACAGATGTATTTATAGGAATGAATTATTTCCATGCTTATATCTATAAATACATAAAAGAGGAATAACATCTAACTTGAAACATAAAAGAAACAAAAAGTGAACCCACGAGTTATACAGAGGAAAACCCTATCACGGCACTTGCTCCAGTGGTAAACAATTCTGAAATTGGTCAGAGGTGGGGAACCATCTCCCATACAGCCAGCAACCCAACCCCCACGCAAGGAGCGTCCTCATTGCAAAGCTGGGGGACCGTGCCGAGGCATCTGTGAGTAAACGTGAGCTGAGCCCCAGGCCAGCTGCTGCTGAACTCTTCCCACCCTTTCCAGGTAAAACACCTGAATATGTACAAGGGCTTGAAAGCCTACAGGAAGGACCGTGGAGCCACTCCAGCGACAGCACGCAGGCCAACTTGGTGCCTGCAGGCCAGCCAGCGTGGTCCTGGACCCTGGCGCTCTTCCAGAAGCTTTCCATTGCCCTGCCTGAGATACCCCTCCTGTCCCGGCCCCCACTGCTTTTTTCCTTCCTCACCTCTGTCCGGAAAGAAATTCCAGCGGAAGGTATGGGTGACACATCCTCTTCTTTACAGGCGGCAGCCTGGCAACTCCTGCAGAAAGGCCAGCAGAACCCCACTCACACCGGGCCACCCACAAAGCTGTGGCCCCTCACTCCCTCCCACCAGCACAGCCCCGAGACTGCTGACGGGGCAGAGAATATGGAGTCAGGCACAGCTTCAGGGGCTATTGCTGCCTGGAGCTCTGTTTATATTGACCTCAACGAGGCACACCTGGGGAGGGCGGGCCGGCAGGGTAAGGCTGCCCAGGTCAGCTAATCCACAACCCTCAGGGAATCACATTGTTGAAAATGGACCCCGCTAAGGCAGAAGAGAAGCCAAGGGAAAAAAGGACACAATGCCATTTGCAGCACCGTACATGAGTCTAGAAGTAATCACGTGACTTGTATTAAGTCAGAAAGTGAAAGACACATATCATATCATATCACTTAGAGGTGTTACCTAAAAATGGATACCAGGGCAGATATTTCCACGGAGAAGGGCAATCACAGATTCATTAAACAAACTTATGGTTCACCAATGGAAAGGTGTGAGGATTGGTTTCATTACGATATCGGGGTTAACAGACATATACAAACACAGGTGACATATATAATCACCAAAGACCTACAGAATACCAAGAGAGGACTACTCAACATTCTGTCATAACGTACATGGGAAAAGGATCCCAAGAAGAACAGTCATCTGTATATGTGTAAAAGAACCACATCTTCCACACCTACAACAAGCCAAACATTGTAATCAAACTTGCTGTAATAAAAAATAAAAAAAATTAAATTAAAAACACGAACAAGAAGTAATGAGACAAACGTGAGGGGCTTTCTCCTGGCACATTCCATTCTAAACTCCAATCTAGAACACCACTTCCACTGAGGCTCTCTTGCCCTAGTAACCAGATTTGGTAAGGGTGAACTGCTGCCACCTTGTGGCCGTTTCACACAACAGCAGCTTTAATCCCAACGCTAATGGTCAGTTGATATTCAAAATCATTGCAGGCCTGTAAATGACACCTGCCCTGAAAACAAATCCTGGGGTCACATATCGACCAAAAATTTCAAAGGACGTCCATATTTCAAAACCACCGTTTCAAAAGGCATATTTTACGCACATTAGTGTTCTGCTTCTTTTCCTTTCTTTCCTTTTTTGTTAAAAAACACGGGAATGGAAAAAGGCATCCCTCAGAATGGGCGAAAATCGTTGCAGACGAATCAATGGACAGAGGTTTAATCTCCAATATATATAAACAGCTCATGCAGCTTAATATTAAAAAAAACAAACAACCCAAAAAAATGGGCAGAAGATCTAAAGAGACGTTTCTTCAAAGGAGACACAGAGATGGCCAAGACGCACATGAAAAGCTGCTCAACAGCACTAATTATTAGAGAAATGCAAATCAAAACTACAATGAGGTATCACCTCACACCTGTTAGAATCGGCATCATCAGAAAATCTACAAACAACCAATTCTGGGGAGGGTGTGGACAAAAGGAACCCTCTTCCACTATTGGTGGGAATGTAAATTGATACAGTCCCTATGGAGAACAGTATGGAGTTTCCTTAAAAAAACTAGAAATAGAATTACCATCTGATCCAGCAATCCCACTTCTGGGAATATACCCAGAGAAAACCGTATTTCAAAAAGGCACATTCACCACAATGTTCGTTGCAGCACTATTTACAATAGCCAGGTAATGGAAGCAACCTAAATGCCCACAGACAGATGAATGGATAAAGATGTGGTACATATATAAAATGGAATATTACTCGGCCATAAAAAGGAATGAAACTGGGTCATTTGTAGAGACATCGATGGATCGAGAGACTGTCATACAGAATGAAGTAAGTCAGAAAGAGGAAAACAAATATTGTATATTAATGCATATATGTGGAGCCTAAAAATGGTACAGATGAACTGGTTTGCAGGGAAGAAATAGAGACACAGAGGTAGAGAACAAACGTATGGACACCAAGTGTGGGAAGCCATGGGGTGGTGGTGGTGGGAAGAGTTGGGAATTTGGGATTGACCTGTATACATGTATATGCATAAAATACATAACTAATAATAACGTGCTGTATAAAAAAATAAATAAAATTTCAAAATTTTAAAAAATAAAATTTAAAAATAAAACAGAAAAAAGTTCTTCCCGTCACACAGATGTATTTATAGGAATGAATTATTTCCATGCTTATATCTATAAATACATAAAAGAGGAATAACATCTAACTTGAAACATAAAAGAAACAAAAAGTGAACCCACGAGTTATACAGAGGAAAACCCTATCACGGCACTTGCTCCAGTGGTAAACAATTCTGAAATTGGTCAGAGATGGGGAACCATCTCCCATACAGCCAGCAACCCAACCCCCACGCAAGGAGCGTCCTCATTGCAAAGCTGGGGGACCGTGCCGAGGCATCTGTGAGTAAACGTGAGCTGAGCCCCAGGCCAGCTGCTGCTGAACTGTTCCCACCCTTTCCAGGTAAAATATCTGAATATGTACAAGGGCTTGAAAGCCTACAGGAAGGACCGTGGAGCCACACCAGCGACAGCACGCAGGCCAACTTGGTGCCTGCAGGCCAGCCAGGGAGGTCCTGGCCCCGGGCGCTCTTCCAGAAGCTTTCCATTGCCCTGCCTGAGATACCCCTCCTGTCCCGGCCCCCACTGCTTTTTTCCTTCCTCACCTCTGTCCGGAGAGAAATTCCAGCGGAAGGTATGGGTGACACATCCTCTTCTTTACAGGCGGCAGCCTGGCAACTCCTGCAGAAAGGCCAGCAGAACCCCACTCACACCGGGCCACCCACAAAGCTGTGGCCCCTCACTCCCTCCCACCAGCACAGCCCCGAGACTGCTGACGGGGCAGAGAATATGGAGTCAGGCACAGCTTCATGGGCTATTGCTGCCTGGAGCTCTGTTTATATTGACCTCAACGAGGCACACCTGGGGAGGGCGGGCCGGCAGGGTAAGGCTGCCCAGGTCAGCTAATCCACAACCCTCAGGGAATCACATTGTTGAAAATGGACCCTGCTAAGGCAGAAGAGAAGCCAAGGGAAAAAAGGACACAATGCCATTTGCAGCACCGTAGATGAGTCTAGAAGTAATCACGTGACTTGTAGTAAGTCAGAAAGTGAAAGACACATATCATATCATATCACTTATAGGTGTTACCTAAAAATGGATACCAGGGCAGATATTAGCATGGAGAAGGGCAATCACAGATTCATTAAACAAACTTATGGTTCACCAATGGAAAGGTGTGAGGATTGGTTTCATTACGATATCGGGGTTAACAGACATATACAAACACAGGTGACATATATAATCACCAAAGACCTACAGAATACCAAGAGAGGACTACTCAACATTCTGTCATAACGTACATGGGAAAAGGATCCCAAGAAGAACAGTCATCTGTATATGTGTAAAAGAACCACATCTTCCACACCTACAACAAGCCAAACATTGTAATCAAACTTGCTGTAATAAAAAATAAAAAAATTAAATTAAAAACACGAACAAGAAGTAGTGAGACAAACGTGAGGGGCTTTCTCCTGGCACATTCCATTCTAAACTCCAATCTAGAACACCACTTCCACTGAGGCTCTCTTGCCCTAGTAACCAGATTTGGTAAGGGTGAACTGCTGCCACATTGTGGCCGTTACACACAACAGCAGCTTTAATCCCAGCGCTAATGGTCAGTTGATATTCAAAATCATTGCAGGCCTGTAAATGACACCTGCCCTGAAAACAAATCCTGGGGTCACATATCGACCAAAAAATTCAAAGGACGTCCATATTTCAAAACGACCGTTTCAAAAGGCATATTTTACGCACATTAGTGTTCTGCTTCTTTTCCTTTCTTTCCTTTTTTGTTAAAAAACACGGGAATGGAAAAAGGCATCCCTCAGAATGGGCGAAAATCGTTGCAGACGAATCAATGGACAGAGGTTTAATCTCCAATATATATAAACAGCTCATGCAGCTTAATATTAAAAAAACAAACAACCCCAAAAAAATGGGCAGAAGATCTAAAGAGACGTTTCTTCAAAGGAGACACAGAGATGGCCAAGACGCACATGAAAAGCTGCTCAACAGCACTAATTATTAGAGAAATGCAAATCAAAACTACAATGAGGTATCACCTCACACCTGTTAGAATCGGCATCATCAGAAAATCTACAAACAACCAATTCTGGGGAGGGTGTGGACAAAAGGAACCCTCTTCCACTATTGGTGGGAATGTAAATTGATACAGTCCCTATGGAGAACAGTATGGAGTTTCCTTAAAAAAACTAGAAATAGAATTACCATCTGATCCAGCAATCCCACTTCTGGGCATATACCCAGAGAAAACCGTATTTCAAAAAGGCACATTCACCACAATGTTCGTTGCAGCACTATTTACAATAGCCAGGTAATGGAAGCAACCTAAATGCCCACAGACAGATGAATGGATAAAGATGTGGTACATATATAAAATGGAATATGACTCGGCCATAAAAAGGAATGTAACTGGGTCATCTGTAGAGACATCGATGGATCGAGAGACTGTCATACAGAATGAAGTAAGTCAGAAAGAGGAAAACAAATATTGTATATTAATGCATATATGTGGAGCCTAAAAATGGTACAGATGAACTGGTTTGCAGGGAAGAAATAGAGACACAGAGGTAGAGAACAAACGTATGGACACCAAGTGTGGGAAGCCATGGGGTGGTGGTGGTGGGATGAGTTGGGAGTTTGGGATTGACCTGTATACATGTATATGCATAAAATACATAACTAATAATAACGTGCTGTATAAGAAAATAAATAAAATTTCAAAATTTTAAAAAATAAAATTTAAAAATAAAACAGAAAAAAGTTCTTCCCGTCACACAGATGTATTTATAGGAATGAATTATTTCCATGCTTATATCTATAAATACATAAAAGAGGAATAACATCTAACTTGAAACATAAAAGAAACAAAAAGTGAACCCACGAGTTATACAGAGGAAAACCCTATCACGGCACTTGCTCCAGTGGTAAACAATTCTGAAATTGGTCAGAGGTGGGGAACCATCTCCCATACAGCCAGCAACCCAACCCCCACGCAAGGAGCGTCCTCATTGCAAAGCTGGGGGACCGTGCCGAGGCATCTGTGAGTAAACGTGAGCTGAGCCCCAGGCCAGCTGCTGCTGAACTGTTCCCACCCTTTCCAGGTAAAACACCTGAATATGTACAAGGGCTTGAAAGCCTACAGGAAGGACCGTGGAGCCACTCCAGCGACAGCACGCAGGCCAACTTGGTGCCTGCAGGCCAGCCAGCGTGGTCCTGGACCCTGGCGCTCTTCCAGAAGCTTTCCATTGCCCTGCCTGAGATACCCCTCCTGTCCCGGCCCCCACTGCTTTTTTCCTTCCTCACCTCTGTCCGGAGAGAAATTCCAGCGGAAGGTATGGGTGACACATCCTCTTCTTTACAGGCGGCAGCCTGGCAACTCCTGCAGAAAGGCCAGCAGAACCCCACTCACACCGGGCCACCCACAAAGCTGTGGCCCCTCACTCCCTCCCACCAGCACAGCCCCGAGACTGCTGACGGGGCAGAGAATATGGAGTCAGGCACAGCTTCAGGGGCTATTGCTGCCTGGAGCTCTGTTTATATTGACCTCAACGAGGCACACCTGGGGAGGGCGGGCCGGCAGGGTAAGGCTGCCCAGGTCAGCTAATCCACAACCCTCAGGGAATCACATTGTTGAAAATGGACCCCGCTAAGGCAGAAGAGAAGCCAAGGGAAAAAAGGACACAATGCCATTTGCAGCACCGTAGATGAGTCTAGAAGTAATCACGTGACTTGTAGTAAGTCAGAAAGTGAAAGACACATATCATATCATATCACTTATAGGTGTTACCTAAAAATGGATACCAGGGCAGATATTTCCACGGAGAAGGGCAATCACACATTCATTAAACAAACTTATGGTTCACCAATGGAAATGTGAGAGGATTGGTTTCTTTACGATATCGGGGTTAACAGACATATACAAACACAGGTGACATATATAATCACCAAAGACCTACAGAATACCAAGAGAGGACTACTCAACATTCTGTCATAACGTACATGGGAAAAGGATCCCAAGAAGAACAGTCATCTGTATATGTGTAAAAGAACCACATCTTCCACACCTACAACAAGCCAAACATTGTAATCAAACTTGCTGTAATAAAAAATAAAAACTTAAATTAAAAACACGAACAAGAAGTAGTGAGACAAACGTGAGGGGCTTTCTCCTGGCACATTCCATTCTAAATTCCAATCTAGAACACCACTTCCACTGAGGCTCTATTGCCCTAGTAACCAGATTTGGTAAGGGCGAACTGCTGCCACCTTGTGGCCGTTTCACACAACAGCAGCTTTAATCCCAACGCTAATGGTCAGTTGATATTCAAAATCATTGCAGGCCTGTAAATGACACCTGCCCTGAAAACAAATCCTGGGGTCACATATCGACCAAAAATTTCAAAGGACGTCCATATTTCAAAACGACCGTTTCAAAAGGCATATTTTACGCACATTAGTGTTCTGCTTCTTTTCCTTTCTTTCCTTTTTTGTTAAAAAACACGGGAATGGAAAAAGGCATCCCTGAGAATGGGCAAAAATCATTGCAGACGAATCAATGGACAGAGGTTTAATCTCCAATATATATAAACAGCTCATGCAGCTTAATATTAAAAAAACAAACAACCCCAAAAAAATGGGCAGAAGATCTAAAGAGACGTTTCTTCAAAGGAGACACAGAGATGGCCAAGACGCACATGAAAAGCTGCTCAACAGCACTAATTATTAGAGAAATGCAAATCAAAACTACAATGAGGTATCACCTCACACCTGTTAGAATCGGCATCATCAGAAAATCTACAAACAACCAATTCTGGGGAGGGTGTGGACAAAAGGAACCCTCTTCCACTATTGGTGGGAATGTAAATTGATACAGTCCCTATGGAGAACAGTATGGAGTTTCCTTAAAAAAACTAGAAATAGAATTACCATCTGATCCAGCAATCCCACTTCTGGGCATATACCCAGAGAAAACCGTATTTCAAAAAGGCACATTCACCACAATGTTCGTTGCAGCACTATTTACAATAGCCAGGTAATGGAAGCAACCTAAATGCCCACAGACAGATGAATGGATAAAGATGTGGTACATATATAAAATGGAATATGACTCGGCCATAAAAAGGAATGTAACTGGGTCATCTGTAGAGACATCGATGGATCGAGAGACTGTCATACAGAATGAAGTAAGTCAGAAAGAGGAAAACAAATATTGTATATTAATGCATATATGTGGAGCCTAAAAATGGTACAGATGAACTGGTTTGCAGGGAAGAAATAGAGACACAGAGGTAGAGAACAAACGTATGGACACCAAGTGTGGGAAGCCATGGGGTGGTGGTGGTGGGATGAGTTGGGAGTTTGGGATTGACCTGTATACATGTATATGCATAAAATACATAACTAATAATAACGTGCTGTATAAAAAAATAAATAAAATTTCAAAATTTTAAAAAATAAAATTTAAAAATAAAACAGAAAAAAGTTCTTCCCGTCACACAGATGTATTTATAGGAATGAATTATTTCCATGCTTATATCTATAAATACATAAAAGAGGAATAACATCTAACTTGAAACATAAAAGAAACAAAAAGTGAACCCACGAGTTATACAGAGGAAAACCCTATCACGGCACTTGCTCCAGTGGTAAACAATTCTGAAATTGGTCAGAGGTGGGGAACCATCTCCCATACAGCCAGCAACCCAACCCCCACGCAAGGAGCGTCCTCATTGCAAAGCTGGGGGACCGTGCCGAGGCATCTGTGAGTAAACGTGAGCTGAGCCCCAGGCCAGCTGCTGCTGAACTGTTCCCACCCTTTCCAGGTAAAACACCTGAATATGTACAAGGGCTTGAAAGCCTACAGGAAGGACCGTGGAGCCACTCCAGCGACAGCACGCAGGCCAACTTGGTGCCTGCAGGCCAGCCAGCGTGGTCCTGGACCCTGGCGCTCTTCCAGAAGCTTTCCATTGCCCTGCCTGAGATACCCCTCCTGTCCCGGCCCCCACTGCTTTTTTCCTTCCTCACCTCTGTCCGGAGAGAAATTCCAGCGGAAGGTATGGGTGACACATCCTCTTCTTTACAGGCGGCAGCCTGGCAACTCCTGCAGAAAGGCCAGCAGAACCCCACTCACACCGGGCCACCCACAAAGCTGTGGCCCCTCACTCCCTCCCACCAGCACAGCCCCGAGACTGCTGACGGGGCAGAGAATATGGAGTCAGGCACAGCTTCAGGGGCTATTGCTGCCTGGAGCTCTGTTTATATTGACCTCAACGAGGCACACCTGGGGAGGGCGGGCCGGCAGGGTAAGGCTGCCCAGGTCAGCTAATCCACAACCCTCAGGGAATCACATTGTTGAAAATGGACCCCGCTAAGGCAGAAGAGAAGCCAAGGGAAAAAAGGACACAATGCCATTTGCAGCACCGTAGATGAGTCTAGAAGTAATCACGTGACTTGTAGTAAGTCAGAAAGTGAAAGACACATATCATATCATATCACTTATAGGTGTTACCTAAAAATGGATACCAGGGCAGATATTTCCACGGAGAAGGGCAATCACACATTCATTAAACAAACTTATGGTTCACCAATGGAAATGTGAGAGGATTGGTTTCTTTACGATATCGGGGTTAACAGACATATACAAACACAGGTGACATATATAATCACCAAAGACCTACAGAATACCAAGAGAGGACTACTCAACATTCTGTCATAACGTACATGGGAAAAGGATCCCAAGAAGAACAGTCATCTGTATATGTGTAAAAGAACCACATCTTCCACACCTACAACAAGCCAAACATTGTAATCAAACTTGCTGTAATAAAAAATAAAAACTTAAATTAAAAACACGAACAAGAAGTAGTGAGACAAACGTGAGGGGCTTTCTCCTGGCACATTCCATTCTAAATTCCAATCTAGAACACCACTTCCACTGAGGCTCTATTGCCCTAGTAACCAGATTTGGTAAGGGCGAACTGCTGCCACCTTGTGGCCGTTTCACACAACAGCAGCTTTAATCCCAACGCTAATGGTCAGTTGATATTCAAAATCATTGCAGGCCTGTAAATGACACCTGCCCTGAAAACAAATCCTGGGGTCACATATCGACCAAAAATTTCAAAGGACGTCCATATTTCAAAACGACCGTTTCAAAAGGCATATTTTACGCACATTAGTGTTCTGCTTCTTTTCCTTTCTTTCCTTTTTTGTTAAAAAACACGGGAATGGAAAAAGGCATCCCTGAGAATGGGCAAAAATCATTGCAGACGAATCAATGGACAGAGGTTTAATCTCCAATATATATAAACAGCTCATGCAGCTTAATATTAAAAAAACAAACAACCCCAAAAAAATGGGCAGAAGATCTAAAGAGACGTTTCTTCAAAGGAGACACAGAGATGGCCAAGACGCACATGAAAAGCTGCTCAACAGCACTAATTATTAGAGAAATGCAAATCAAAACTACAATGAGGTATCACCTCACACCTGTTAGAATCGGCATCATCAGAAAATCTACAAACAACCAATTCTGGGGAGGGTGTGGACAAAAGGAACCCTCTTCCACTATTGGTGGGAATGTAAATTGATACAGTCCCTATGGAGAACAGTATGGAGTTTCCTTAAAAAAACTAGAAATAGAATTACCATCTGATCCAGCAATCCCACTTCTGGGCATATACCCAGAGAAAACCGTATTTCAAAAAGGCACATTCACCACAATGTTCGTTGCAGCACTATTTACAATAGCCAGGTAATGGAAGCAACCTAAATGCCCACAGACAGATGAATGGATAAAGATGTGGTACATATATAAAATGGAATATGACTCGGCCATAAAAAGGAATGTAACTGGGTCATCTGTAGAGACATCGATGGATCGAGAGACTGTCATACAGAATGAAGTAAGTCAGAAAGAGGAAAACAAATATTGTATATTAATGCATATATGTGGAGCCTAAAAATGGTACAGATGAACTGGTTTGCAGGGAAGAAATAGAGACACAGAGGTAGAGAACAAACGTATGGACACCAAGTGTGGGAAGCCATGGGGTGGTGGTGGTGGGATGAGTTGGGAGTTTGGGATTGACCTGTATACATGTATATGCATAAAATACATAACTAATAATAACGTGCTGTATAAAAAAATAAATAAAATTTCAAAATTTTAAAAAATAAAATTTAAAAATAAAACAGAAAAAAGTTCTTCCCGTCACACAGATGTATTTATAGGAATGAATTATTTCCATGCTTATATCTATAAATACATAAAAGAGGAATAACATCTAACTTGAAACATAAAAGAAACAAAAAGTGAACCCACGAGTTATACAGAGGAAAACCCTATCACGGCACTTGCTCCAGTGGTAAACAATTCTGAAATTGGTCAGAGGTGGGGAACCATCTCCCATACAGCCAGCAACCCAACCCCCACGCAAGGAGCGTCCTCATTGCAAAGCTGGGGGACCGTGCCGAGGCATCTGTGAGTAAACGTGAGCTGAGCCCCAGGCCAGCTGCTGCTGAACTCTTCCCACCCTTTCCAGGTAAAACACCTGAATATGTACAAGGGCTTGAAAGCCTACAGGAAGGACCGTGGAGCCACTCCAGCGACAGCACGCAGGCCAACTTGGTGCCTGCAGGCCAGCCAGCGTGGTCCTGGACCCTGGCGCTCTTCCAGAAGCTTTCCATTGCCCTGCCTGAGATACCCCTCCTGTCCCGGCCCCCACTGCTTTTTTCCTTCCTCACCTCTGTCCGGAGAGAAATTCCAGCGGAAGGTATGGGTGACACATCCTCTTCTTTACAGGCGGCAGCCTGGCAACTCCTGCAGAAAGGCCAGCAGAACCCCACTCACACCGGGCCACCCACAAAGCTGTGGCCCCTCACTCCCTCCCACCAGCACAGCCCCGAGACTGCTGACGGGGCAGAGAATATGGAGTCAGGCACAGCTTCAGGGGCTATTGCTGCCTGGAGCTCTGTTTATATTGACCTCAACGAGGCACACCTGGGGAGGGCGGGCCGGCAGGGTAAGGCTGCCCAGGTCAGCTAATCCACAACCCTCAGGGAATCACATTGTTGAAAATGGACCCCGCTAAGGCAGAAGAGAAGCCAAGGGAAAAAAGGACACAATGCCATTTGCAGCACCGTACATGAGTCTAGAAGTAATCACGTGACTTGTATTAAGTCAGAAAGTGAAAGACACATATCATATCATATCACTTAGAGGTGTTACCTAAAAATGGATACCAGGGCAGATATTTCCACGGAGAAGGGCAATCACAGATTCATTAAACAAACTTATGGTTCACCAATGGAAAGGTGTGAGGATTGGTTTCATTACGATATCGGGGTTAACAGACATATACAAACACAGGTGACATATATAATCACCAAAGACCTACAGAATACCAAGAGAGGACTACTCAACATTCTGTCATAACGTACATGGGAAAAGGATCCCAAGAAGAACAGTCATCTGTATATGTGTAAAAGAACCACATCTTCCACACCTACAACAAGCCAAACATTGTAATCAAACTTGCTGTAATAAAAAATAAAAAAAATTAAATTAAAAACACGAACAAGAAGTAATGAGACAAACGTGAGGGGCTTTCTCCTGGCACATTCCATTCTAAACTCCAATCTAGAACACCACTTCCACTGAGGCTCTCTTGCCCTAGTAACCAGATTTGGTAAGGGTGAACTGCTGCCACCTTGTGGCCGTTTCACACAACAGCAGCTTTAATCCCAACGCTAATGGTCAGTTGATATTCAAAATCATTGCAGGCCTGTAAATGACACCTGCCCTGAAAACAAATCCTGGGGTCACATATCGACCAAAAATTTCAAAGGACGTCCATATTTCAAAACCACCGTTTCAAAAGGCATATTTTACGCACATTAGTGTTCTGCTTCTTTTCCTTTCTTTCCTTTTTTGTTAAAAAACACGGGAATGGAAAAAGGCATCCCTCAGAATGGGCGAAAATCGTTGCAGACGAATCAATGGACAGAGGTTTAATCTCCAATATATATAAACAGCTCATGCAGCTTAATATTAAAAAAAACAAACAACCCAAAAAAATGGGCAGAAGATCTAAAGAGACGTTTCTTCAAAGGAGACACAGAGATGGCCAAGACGCACATGAAAAGCTGCTCAACAGCACTAATTATTAGAGAAATGCAAATCAAAACTACAATGAGGTATCACCTCACACCTGTTAGAATCGGCATCATCAGAAAATCTACAAACAACCAATTCTGGGGAGGGTGTGGACAAAAGGAACCCTCTTCCACTATTGGTGGGAATGTAAATTGATACAGTCCCTATGGAGAACAGTATGGAGTTTCCTTAAAAAAACTAGAAATAGAATTACCATCTGATCCAGCAATCCCACTTCTGGGAATATACCCAGAGAAAACCGTATTTCAAAAAGGCACATTCACCACAATGTTCGTTGCAGCACTATTTACAATAGCCAGGTAATGGAAGCAACCTAAATGCCCACAGACAGATGAATGGATAAAGATGTGGTACATATATAAAATGGAATATTACTCGGCCATAAAAAGGAATGAAACTGGGTCATTTGTAGAGACATCGATGGATCGAGAGACTGTCATACAGAATGAAGTAAGTCAGAAAGAGGAAAACAAATATTGTATATTAATGCATATATGTGGAGCCTAAAAATGGTACAGATGAACTGGTTTGCAGGGAAGAAATAGAGACACAGAGGTAGAGAACAAACGTATGGACACCAAGTGTGGGAAGCCATGGGGTGGTGGTGGTGGGAAGAGTTGGGAATTTGGGATTGACCTGTATACATGTATATGCATAAAATACATAACTAATAATAACGTGCTGTATAAAAAAATAAATAAAATTTCAAAATTTTAAAAAATAAAATTTAAAAATAAAACAGAAAAAAGTTCTTCCCGTCACACAGATGTATTTATAGGAATGAATTATTTCCATGCTTATATCTATAAATACATAAAAGAGGAATAACATCTAACTTGAAACATAAAAGAAACAAAAAGTGAACCCACGAGTTATACAGAGGAAAACCCTATCACGGCACTTGCTCCAGTGGTAAACAATTCTGAAATTGGTCAGAGATGGGGAACCATCTCCCATACAGCCAGCAACCCAACCCCCACGCAAGGAGCGTCCTCATTGCAAAGCTGGGGGACCGTGCCGAGGCATCTGTGAGTAAACGTGAGCTGAGCCCCAGGCCAGCTGCTGCTGAACTGTTCCCACCCTTTCCAGGTAAAATATCTGAATATGTACAAGGGCTTGAAAGCCTACAGGAAGGACCGTGGAGCCACACCAGCGACAGCACGCAGGCCAACTTGGTGCCTGCAGGCCAGCCAGGGAGGTCCTGGCCCCGGGCGCTCTTCCAGAAGCTTTCCATTGCCCTGCCTGAGATACCCCTCCTGTCCCGGCCCCCACTGCTTTTTTCCTTCCTCACCTCTGTCCGGAGAGAAATTCCAGCGGAAGGTATGGGTGACACATCCTCTTCTTTACAGGCGGCAGCCTGGCAACTCCTGCAGAAAGGCCAGCAGAACCCCACTCACACCGGGCCACCCACAAAGCTGTGGCCCCTCACTCCCTCCCACCAGCAC
Source organism: Mesoplodon mirus (assembly GCF_964341445.2). Lineage (NCBI taxonomy): Eukaryota > Metazoa > Chordata > Mammalia > Artiodactyla > Ziphiidae > Mesoplodon > Mesoplodon mirus. The sequence continues at coordinate 1,806,032 of NW_028295747.1, read as the reverse complement.
AGCCCCGAGACTGCTGACGGGGCAGAGAATATGGAGTCAGGCACAGCTTCATGGGCTATTGCTGCCTGGAGCTCTGTTTATATTGACCTCAACGAGGCACACCTGGGGAGGGCGGGCCGGCAGGGTAAGGCTGCCCAGGTCAGCTAATCCACAACCCTCAGGGAATCACATTGTTGAAAATGGACCCTGCTAAGGCAGAAGAGAAGCCAAGGGAAAAAAGGACACAATGCCATTTGCAGCACCGTAGATGAGTCTAGAAGTAATCACGTGACTTGTAGTAAGTCAGAAAGTGAAAGACACATATCATATCATATCACTTATAGGTGTTACCTAAAAATGGATACCAGGGCAGATATTAGCATGGAGAAGGGCAATCACAGATTCATTAAACAAACTTATGGTTCACCAATGGAAAGGTGTGAGGATTGGTTTCATTACGATATCGGGGTTAACAGACATATACAAACACAGGTGACATATATAATCACCAAAGACCTACAGAATACCAAGAGAGGACTACTCAACATTCTGTCATAACGTACATGGGAAAAGGATCCCAAGAAGAACAGTCATCTGTATATGTGTAAAAGAACCACATCTTCCACACCTACAACAAGCCAAACATTGTAATCAAACTTGCTGTAATAAAAAATAAAAAAATTAAATTAAAAACACGAACAAGAAGTAGTGAGACAAACGTGAGGGGCTTTCTCCTGGCACATTCCATTCTAAACTCCAATCTAGAACACCACTTCCACTGAGGCTCTCTTGCCCTAGTAACCAGATTTGGTAAGGGTGAACTGCTGCCACATTGTGGCCGTTACACACAACAGCAGCTTTAATCCCAGCGCTAATGGTCAGTTGATATTCAAAATCATTGCAGGCCTGTAAATGACACCTGCCCTGAAAACAAATCCTGGGGTCACATATCGACCAAAAAATTCAAAGGACGTCCATATTTCAAAACGACCGTTTCAAAAGGCATATTTTACGCACATTAGTGTTCTGCTTCTTTTCCTTTCTTTCCTTTTTTGTTAAAAAACACGGGAATGGAAAAAGGCATCCCTCAGAATGGGCGAAAATCGTTGCAGACGAATCAATGGACAGAGGTTTAATCTCCAATATATATAAACAGCTCATGCAGCTTAATATTAAAAAAACAAACAACCCCAAAAAAATGGGCAGAAGATCTAAAGAGACGTTTCTTCAAAGGAGACACAGAGATGGCCAAGACGCACATGAAAAGCTGCTCAACAGCACTAATTATTAGAGAAATGCAAATCAAAACTACAATGAGGTATCACCTCACACCTGTTAGAATCGGCATCATCAGAAAATCTACAAACAACCAATTCTGGGGAGGGTGTGGACAAAAGGAACCCTCTTCCACTATTGGTGGGAATGTAAATTGATACAGTCCCTATGGAGAACAGTATGGAGTTTCCTTAAAAAAACTAGAAATAGAATTACCATCTGATCCAGCAATCCCACTTCTGGGCATATACCCAGAGAAAACCGTATTTCAAAAAGGCACATTCACCACAATGTTCGTTGCAGCACTATTTACAATAGCCAGGTAATGGAAGCAACCTAAATGCCCACAGACAGATGAATGGATAAAGATGTGGTACATATATAAAATGGAATATGACTCGGCCATAAAAAGGAATGTAACTGGGTCATCTGTAGAGACATCGATGGATCGAGAGACTGTCATACAGAATGAAGTAAGTCAGAAAGAGGAAAACAAATATTGTATATTAATGCATATATGTGGAGCCTAAAAATGGTACAGATGAACTGGTTTGCAGGGAAGAAATAGAGACACAGAGGTAGAGAACAAACGTATGGACACCAAGTGTGGGAAGCCATGGGGTGGTGGTGGTGGGATGAGTTGGGAGTTTGGGATTGACCTGTATACATGTATATGCATAAAATACATAACTAATAATAACGTGCTGTATAAGAAAATAAATAAAATTTCAAAATTTTAAAAAATAAAATTTAAAAATAAAACAGAAAAAAGTTCTTCCCGTCACACAGATGTATTTATAGGAATGAATTATTTCCATGCTTATATCTATAAATACATAAAAGAGGAATAACATCTAACTTGAAACATAAAAGAAACAAAAAGTGAACCCACGAGTTATACAGAGGAAAACCCTATCACGGCACTTGCTCCAGTGGTAAACAATTCTGAAATTGGTCAGAGGTGGGGAACCATCTCCCATACAGCCAGCAACCCAACCCCCACGCAAGGAGCGTCCTCATTGCAAAGCTGGGGGACCGTGCCGAGGCATCTGTGAGTAAACGTGAGCTGAGCCCCAGGCCAGCTGCTGCTGAACTGTTCCCACCCTTTCCAGGTAAAACACCTGAATATGTACAAGGGCTTGAAAGCCTACAGGAAGGACCGTGGAGCCACTCCAGCGACAGCACGCAGGCCAACTTGGTGCCTGCAGGCCAGCCAGCGTGGTCCTGGACCCTGGCGCTCTTCCAGAAGCTTTCCATTGCCCTGCCTGAGATACCCCTCCTGTCCCGGCCCCCACTGCTTTTTTCCTTCCTCACCTCTGTCCGGAGAGAAATTCCAGCGGAAGGTATGGGTGACACATCCTCTTCTTTACAGGCGGCAGCCTGGCAACTCCTGCAGAAAGGCCAGCAGAACCCCACTCACACCGGGCCACCCACAAAGCTGTGGCCCCTCACTCCCTCCCACCAGCACAGCCCCGAGACTGCTGACGGGGCAGAGAATATGGAGTCAGGCACAGCTTCAGGGGCTATTGCTGCCTGGAGCTCTGTTTATATTGACCTCAACGAGGCACACCTGGGGAGGGCGGGCCGGCAGGGTAAGGCTGCCCAGGTCAGCTAATCCACAACCCTCAGGGAATCACATTGTTGAAAATGGACCCCGCTAAGGCAGAAGAGAAGCCAAGGGAAAAAAGGACACAATGCCATTTGCAGCACCGTAGATGAGTCTAGAAGTAATCACGTGACTTGTAGTAAGTCAGAAAGTGAAAGACACATATCATATCATATCACTTATAGGTGTTACCTAAAAATGGATACCAGGGCAGATATTTCCACGGAGAAGGGCAATCACACATTCATTAAACAAACTTATGGTTCACCAATGGAAATGTGAGAGGATTGGTTTCTTTACGATATCGGGGTTAACAGACATATACAAACACAGGTGACATATATAATCACCAAAGACCTACAGAATACCAAGAGAGGACTACTCAACATTCTGTCATAACGTACATGGGAAAAGGATCCCAAGAAGAACAGTCATCTGTATATGTGTAAAAGAACCACATCTTCCACACCTACAACAAGCCAAACATTGTAATCAAACTTGCTGTAATAAAAAATAAAAACTTAAATTAAAAACACGAACAAGAAGTAGTGAGACAAACGTGAGGGGCTTTCTCCTGGCACATTCCATTCTAAATTCCAATCTAGAACACCACTTCCACTGAGGCTCTATTGCCCTAGTAACCAGATTTGGTAAGGGCGAACTGCTGCCACCTTGTGGCCGTTTCACACAACAGCAGCTTTAATCCCAACGCTAATGGTCAGTTGATATTCAAAATCATTGCAGGCCTGTAAATGACACCTGCCCTGAAAACAAATCCTGGGGTCACATATCGACCAAAAATTTCAAAGGACGTCCATATTTCAAAACGACCGTTTCAAAAGGCATATTTTACGCACATTAGTGTTCTGCTTCTTTTCCTTTCTTTCCTTTTTTGTTAAAAAACACGGGAATGGAAAAAGGCATCCCTGAGAATGGGCAAAAATCATTGCAGACGAATCAATGGACAGAGGTTTAATCTCCAATATATATAAACAGCTCATGCAGCTTAATATTAAAAAAACAAACAACCCCAAAAAAATGGGCAGAAGATCTAAAGAGACGTTTCTTCAAAGGAGACACAGAGATGGCCAAGACGCACATGAAAAGCTGCTCAACAGCACTAATTATTAGAGAAATGCAAATCAAAACTACAATGAGGTATCACCTCACACCTGTTAGAATCGGCATCATCAGAAAATCTACAAACAACCAATTCTGGGGAGGGTGTGGACAAAAGGAACCCTCTTCCACTATTGGTGGGAATGTAAATTGATACAGTCCCTATGGAGAACAGTATGGAGTTTCCTTAAAAAAACTAGAAATAGAATTACCATCTGATCCAGCAATCCCACTTCTGGGCATATACCCAGAGAAAACCGTATTTCAAAAAGGCACATTCACCACAATGTTCGTTGCAGCACTATTTACAATAGCCAGGTAATGGAAGCAACCTAAATGCCCACAGACAGATGAATGGATAAAGATGTGGTACATATATAAAATGGAATATGACTCGGCCATAAAAAGGAATGTAACTGGGTCATCTGTAGAGACATCGATGGATCGAGAGACTGTCATACAGAATGAAGTAAGTCAGAAAGAGGAAAACAAATATTGTATATTAATGCATATATGTGGAGCCTAAAAATGGTACAGATGAACTGGTTTGCAGGGAAGAAATAGAGACACAGAGGTAGAGAACAAACGTATGGACACCAAGTGTGGGAAGCCATGGGGTGGTGGTGGTGGGATGAGTTGGGAGTTTGGGATTGACCTGTATACATGTATATGCATAAAATACATAACTAATAATAACGTGCTGTATAAAAAAATAAATAAAATTTCAAAATTTTAAAAAATAAAATTTAAAAATAAAACAGAAAAAAGTTCTTCCCGTCACACAGATGTATTTATAGGAATGAATTATTTCCATGCTTATATCTATAAATACATAAAAGAGGAATAACATCTAACTTGAAACATAAAAGAAACAAAAAGTGAACCCACGAGTTATACAGAGGAAAACCCTATCACGGCACTTGCTCCAGTGGTAAACAATTCTGAAATTGGTCAGAGGTGGGGAACCATCTCCCATACAGCCAGCAACCCAACCCCCACGCAAGGAGCGTCCTCATTGCAAAGCTGGGGGACCGTGCCGAGGCATCTGTGAGTAAACGTGAGCTGAGCCCCAGGCCAGCTGCTGCTGAACTCTTCCCACCCTTTCCAGGTAAAACACCTGAATATGTACAAGGGCTTGAAAGCCTACAGGAAGGACCGTGGAGCCACTCCAGCGACAGCACGCAGGCCAACTTGGTGCCTGCAGGCCAGCCAGCGTGGTCCTGGACCCTGGCGCTCTTCCAGAAGCTTTCCATTGCCCTGCCTGAGATACCCCTCCTGTCCCGGCCCCCACTGCTTTTTTCCTTCCTCACCTCTGTCCGGAGAGAAATTCCAGCGGAAGGTATGGGTGACACATCCTCTTCTTTACAGGCGGCAGCCTGGCAACTCCTGCAGAAAGGCCAGCAGAACCCCACTCACACCGGGCCACCCACAAAGCTGTGGCCCCTCACTCCCTCCCACCAGCACAGCCCCGAGACTGCTGACGGGGCAGAGAATATGGAGTCAGGCACAGCTTCAGGGGCTATTGCTGCCTGGAGCTCTGTTTATATTGACCTCAACGAGGCACACCTGGGGAGGGCGGGCCGGCAGGGTAAGGCTGCCCAGGTCAGCTAATCCACAACCCTCAGGGAATCACATTGTTGAAAATGGACCCCGCTAAGGCAGAAGAGAAGCCAAGGGAAAAAAGGACACAATGCCATTTGCAGCACCGTACATGAGTCTAGAAGTAATCACGTGACTTGTATTAAGTCAGAAAGTGAAAGACACATATCATATCATATCACTTAGAGGTGTTACCTAAAAATGGATACCAGGGCAGATATTTCCACGGAGAAGGGCAATCACAGATTCATTAAACAAACTTATGGTTCACCAATGGAAAGGTGTGAGGATTGGTTTCATTACGATATCGGGGTTAACAGACATATACAAACACAGGTGACATATATAATCACCAAAGACCTACAGAATACCAAGAGAGGACTACTCAACATTCTGTCATAACGTACATGGGAAAAGGATCCCAAGAAGAACAGTCATCTGTATATGTGTAAAA